>NC_057807.1:619598641-619728873 GCF_018294505.1 Triticum aestivum | reverse complement strand
GGGCCGACGACGGTGGAGGCGCGGGGACGCCACGTGGCGGCCTCGGATTGGCCGGGCGGCGGCGGCGGACGTTGTCCAGCCGGACCGGACGTGTCCGGCGGCGCGGAGAGGAGCGAGGCTAGGGTTTCGGGGGTTTGGACTGCGAAATTTCGGGGGGAGGGCATATATATAGGTAGAGGGAGCTAGGAGAGTCGAAATGAGGAGCGGTTTTCGCCCACACGATCGTGATCGAACAACCGAGAGCATGGAGGGGAGATAGGTGGGTTTTGGGCCACTTTGGAGGGGGTGTTGGGCTGCAAAGAGAAGGGGGTGTACGGTTACCCGGTTAACCGTTGGAGTATCAAACGAACTCCAAATGGCACGAAACTTGACAGGCGGTCTACCGGTGCTATACCAAGGCCACTTGACAAGCCTCGGTCCATTCCGAGAAAGTTTAACACCCGCTCACAACGAGAGACGAAAGGGGAACGCCGGAGGACATAGGAGCGCCGGATTGCAAAACGGACAACGGGGAAAAAGCTCGGATGCATGAGACGAACACGTATGCAAAATGAAATGCACATGATGACATGATAAAATGCAACACGGAAGCAAATGACATGGAAACTACGGCGAATAACTTGCAGACACCTGGCGCATCGGATCCGGGGCGTTACACAAAAGTAGACCAAAAAATCTTGAGGGACCAAGTCTAGACTTTCTGGGAACTTAAGGGACCAAAAACACACTTTTCTCTAGAAGAAACTAGTGGCATAAGATCCATGACGGAAGGGGCGTGTGGTGCCCAAAGGCAACCCCAGGTAAGTAAACGACATTTGTCCCACCACACACTGAAAGATCTGGGCCAAAACAAATGTTTTATGCATGATCCAAATTGATTTATGAAAATTAATGCACAGCCCAACAGAAGTTGCATAGTCCAACATAATAGGTTTCATTTGCTCAGCTTGACGCGGGCAGGCCAACAAGACCACCATGGTGTCATCGGCGTACTGAATCACCAGAGTCATTATTACAGGTTGGAATTGGGAGCTAGATTAGATTTCTGGCATGTGCATCGTTGATGGCTAATTGCAGCAGATCCACAGCTAGAACAAAGATCAACAGTGACAAGGGTTCACCCTGTCTGACCCCACGCTTGCAGGAGAACTGTCAGCGCAGCAATCCATTGACAACTCAACTGAGCTTCCTGAAGAAAAGATACAACCAATCCATTGCAACCACTTATCATTGAAACACATGTTCCTCATGATTTGAATCATCAGTTCATGCTCGATTTTGTCGAATGCCTTGGCAAAATCCAACCTCAAGAGAAAGCAAGCACGGCGTGACACCTGACACAGTGTTGGACAGACCTACCCTTAAACAACCTGTACTGATTACGATGGATGATACACAGGATAAGTTTCTGCAGGCGGTTTGCTAGGAGTTCAGTGATCAACTTCTGACAACAGTTTAGAAGAGATCGGGCGATAATCATTTGTTGTCTAAGACGACAGAACTTTGGGGATGAGATTGATAAAGCTGGAGTTAAGGCTACTCAAATCTAAATTCCCTTAATACAAATCCATGCAAACCTTGTATAACTCCTCTTTGACGATGTGCCAACATGATTTTAAGAAGCAACCATCAAAACCATCGGGCATAGGCGCACGGTCAGCCGACATGTCCCTCACAACCTAATCAATTACCTCACTTGTGAAAGGAACTATTAGCTCCTCGAGGCCATCCACACGTTTGAGATAGACGATAGGTCAAACCTCATGTCCACAAGGTTAGACTGGCCAAGTCTCTCTTTATAGGTTTGGAACAAGATCGTCTCTTTGCTCAGTAGCTGTAGAATGGAAGAAATTGGTGTTAACACTACCGCCATGAAACCATCTGATCGTGTACCTCTTTTTTCAATACTCTTGTTTATATTTTAGCACAGTCAGGAGTGCATTTAAAGGATGAGATGGAAGTTACTTTTAGGTACTGAGAGCGAACGCTTATCCTTGATACCATTCAGCTAACAGAGGGCCCAATCACAATTATAAATGCAGGTGTTCAAACGAGAGATAGTTTTGCTTGACTGGCTTTACCTTCCCTCCGCTACGATGCTACTAGTCTCTCCACCTCTGTTGCCTTGCCTACAAGCTCTTTTCAGTAGTGGCATCATTACCTTAGTCATCTCTCATCCTTAGTTTGACGTGGCCTTCTTGGATCCGTCTCCGGTGTTGTGTCTTTAGACTGTTGGGTTGTTGATGGCACATCTGTCGAGTGTGTTTCCTTAGTATAGTGATGAGCACAAGGACTATTGTTGTTGTGATCATGTTGGTCGTCAGATACGTATTTCTTGGGATGTGACTTTTGATGGGTCTTCTTTCTACCCGCGTCCATCTTCTTGACCCTTTCGGTGGAGGATATATTTTTCCTCACTTTCTCTAACACATCTATCACAACTGTAACTGTTGAGCCCTTGCCCATCCCTCCTATTGCCCCTGCTTCTTCTCTGACTATTGCAGATCCGATGTTGCCATCTCCCATGGTTTCCTCACCTCGCTTGTCACAGGGTTCTGCACCTTCATCTCCGGTGACTTCTCTATCTCCATCAACTGAGTCCACCCCGGTGATTCCTTGTATTCTTTCATCGTTTAATTCCTCCCTTTTATACTCGTCGTTCATCTATTGTGGATGCGTCTACTGATGTGCCATCTACTTCTTATGTGTCATCTTCCTCGTCTCAGTCTACTTATGGCTTGGGTCCTCCATTGCTTCCACCTGTTCATTGCCTTGGTTTTTCCAAGCGCCGACCCTGCTGTTCTTGAGTCGATTTCTTATCATGAAGTTGTTGTTCACTCTGAATGGCAATTTGCAATGGTAGAGAATCTTGATGCTCTTGGGAGCACCGACACGTGTGATCTTGTTTCTCTTCCTCCCCGTGTCCGTCCCATCGCTTGTAAGCGGGTCTACAAGGTTAAAACTCGTTCCGATGGTTTTCTTAAGCGTTACAAAACTCGTCTTGTGGCTTGTGGCTTTCAGCAGGAGCATGGTGATGATTACGATGAGACCTTTGCTCTTGTGGCCCATATGACCATTGTTCAGACACTTCTTGGCGCGGCCTCTGTTAGCCACTGGTTTGTGCCTCAGCTTGATGTTAAGACTGCCTTTCTTAATGGTGAGCTGCGTGAGGAGGTTTATATCCAGTCACCACTTGGTATTCTATTCCTGATCATCCGTCTTCATCTCCCTCTATGGGCCTTAAATAATCCCCTCACACCTATTTTGAGCGTTTTGCCTACTGCCACTGGTTTTTCAGCGTGTGCTCATGATCTGGCGTTGTTTGTCCACTTTTCTACTCATGGCCGGGCTCTTCTTCTATATGTTGACACATGATCATCACTGGCAACGACCCTGAGTATATTGCCTTTGTGAATGCCCATCTTAGTGAACATTTCTTATGTCTGATCATGACTTCTATTTTCGTGCAAGAACAAAAGCTCTATTAGTTAGAACTTACAGCAGTAGTTCTTGTAGGTACAATTGTTGTTAACCCTAACTTTTAATACTGATGCTAGCAACATTTATCTAATTTTAAATTTTGTTATTCAATTTGATCTTAGTACTTACCAGGGAGCCATATTAACATACTATCCAACTTTTACTTACTAAGAGGAATAGTGCTATATTCAGGAGCCTTTTTGCAGGCAAAGTGTTTTTTGTATATAAATGAAGTAGAACATATTGTTTCCATCTATTCTTTTGCAGTCTTTTGTCATGCCACTACCAACAAACTGTTTGTTAAAAAACAGTAAAGCTGCCACTAACATCCTCCCACAACGATTTGACGTCCTCAGCCATTCAATCGCGCTCGCTAGGGGTTCAGATCTGCTAGTCATCCCACTGAATTTCATTGTGTCGTTGGCATTCGTAGTCTTATTTTGTGAGCTCGCAAAACCTTTGTGAGCCGATATATTGAGAAGAAAGAGTATGGTTTACAGGATGTGGCAGCGTAGCTAGCGGGGGTAATATCAGGGGTGGGAGGGCTGCCTCTGTTACAGCATCGAACAACGCCCAAGTCCCCCGTGCCCCTTCTCTTGCTTGAGCACAATGCGGCAGTGGTGGCTTGCTCACAAATACCGCTCCCAAGTCCCCTGTTTGTTTATAGGGCCGTAGTATGCCTTGCCAAGGTGGAATTTTGTACGTGCTCCCCACTATGCCCTACAAGGTTCTTCCTACTGAATTGAATCTGGGACTCCACCCTGGGAAGCAACATACATCTTCTGATCTTTGTCTTGCCTCCAGTGCAATTTCAATTTGTCGAGTACTGCTCTCGATAAATTACTAGAATAGTGAATGAAATACTTGGAGGTAGGCTACCGAAAGAATATAGATGTCATGATCTGCCTACAACTATTTTACTATACTTAGATTTGATTAGCCGTTTTTAGGCCATACTGCAGCCTAAACGTGCTCCTGCTTGCTGTTGCTAAACATTTTATATTTCCAGATAGATTATGATTTAGCCTTGTTTTAGCCAGTTTAGGGCTGCTTGAGTGGATGCACACTATATCATAAAAGAAGAGAAAGTGAATAACTGAATATGATAGCAGGTGTTGAACTCAGGTTTACACATTGGCGCGCATGATTTGTCAAACAAACATATTATAACCCTCATGGATGCTACTGTTTGCAAAGTTAGAATGGAACGATGCAAAGAGATTCATGATGTAGAAGAACTTACAAGGGAGGATCTGAACTGCTTTCATTGGAATTTGACGAAATTCCCAACCACATAGGCCACACAAAATTTAAGCCTCCATGGTATTAAAAATGCCATATTTGCCAGTCCTCTGTTTAGAGGTGCTTTGGTCTCATATTTCTTATGTAATTACGGTATGACAAAAATTATCATTTCAGGTATTTATCAAACGTGATTATCCTTTTAACGTTAGCTTGGTCTCTGTGCATGCTATCCGATTATCCGAAGCAAAACTAATCCTTTGCACCCCAGCGATGGATAAAGCCGGGTCTGTTTTCCTGGGGACAACCAATCCTTGAGAAGGCCCAAAGATTTGGGGGGTAAGTTAATTTGTTAAGAATCTGAGCAAACAAAGTTCTTGTTTCTAATGCCAATTTACAAGACGTGGTTATAATTTCTGTTTTTTAGCTTCAGCCTAAAGTCGTACATACATGTATAAGCCTTCAAGCATGGCAAAAATTTGATGTGTCAGTGAAATTTCGGTTCAGTTTGCCATAACAATTAGTTCTACAAGTTTTCTAAAATAAAGTTGCACTACATGGTTTGTGTTGGATAAGTGAGCAACTGCATTCACAGGAGGGCAAAGGGCCAGTACATATACATGTGTATGATAAAGGGCAAGAAAGACTATACACATCTAACACCCCCCCTCAAACTCATGGTGGATCAACAACACTGAGTTTGGAGAGAAGAAAACTATGCTGCGCTCGAGTTTGTGCCTTCGTGAAGAAGTCCGCCAACTGTAACTCAGAGGGCACATAGTGAAGAGCGAGAGTCTGATCCTGCACAGCAGCACGCACAAAGTGGGCATCCACACCGATGTGCTTGGTGAGCTCATGCTTCACCGGGTCACGCGCAATACTGATAGCACCAGTACTGTCTGACAATAAGGGAGTCGAGGTAGTAGCAGACACCAAAGTCCTCAAGTAACCACCGTAGCCAGATCACCTCAGCTGTCAGCATAGCCATGGCTCGCAACTCAGCCTCTGTACTCGAGCGAGAAACTGCAGTCTGTTTCTTTGTCTTCCAGGCAATAAGAGAGCCACCAAGAAAAACACAATAAGCAGACATCGAGCGTCGATCAGAGGGATCACTAGCCCAGGTAGCATCAGAGTAGGCCTGGAGCTCAAGAGAGCTGGAGCGGGGAAAGAAAAGGCGTTGAGAGAGCGTGCCACGAAGATATCGTAGAACACGAAGGAGATGACTATAGTGGACAGAGGTGGGTTCTGCAACGAACTGACTCGGGATATGAACAGGATAGGAGATATCAGGATGCGTAACAGCAAGATATACAAGACTGCCAACAAGGTGACGATAGCGAGTGGGGTTAGGGAGAGGGTCACCATCAGAGGCACGGAGCTGAACGTTGAGTTCCATAGGAGTCACAACTGTGCGCTCATCACCGAGAGCAGTGCGAGCAAGAAGATCCTGAATATATTTTTCTTGGGAGATGTAGAAGCCATCAGAGGTCGAGGAGATCTCAATGCCAAGAAAATAGCGAAGTGGACCAAGATCAGTCATGAGGAACTGGTCGCAAAGGCGAGCCTTAACAAAGGCTATGTGGTCAGAGTCATCACTAGTGATGATCATGTCATCAACATAGAGAAGGAGCAGAGTCCGACCACGAGGAGACGTGTGAACAAACAATGCAGGATCATGATCACTGGGCAAGAAACCAGCGGTAGTCACCACAGAGGCGAAACGCTCAAACCAGGCGCGAGGGGCCTGTTTAAGACCATAGAGGGAGCGGCGAAGTCGATAGACCATACCATCAGGAGCATAGTACCCCGGTGGTGGCTGCATATAAACCTCCTCACGCAACTCACCATTAAGGAAAGCGTTCTGAACATCAAGTTGAGAGATAGACCAATGACGAACAGAGGCAACAGCAAGAAGAGTGCGAACAGTGGTCATGTGGGCCACAAGAGCGAATGTCTCATCATAATTGCGTCCCTGCTCCTGCTGAAAACCACGGGCCACAAGGCGCGCTTTGTAGCGCTCAAGAGAACCATCAGAGCAGGTCTTAATCTTGTAGACCCACTTGCAGGTGATGGGACGGACACCGGAAGGAAGGGAAACCAGATCCCATGTGCCAGAGCGCTCAAGGGCAGCAAGCTCTTCGGCCATCGCAAGCTTCCATGCAGGCTGAGTCATGGCAGTCCGATAAGAAGTGGGCTCAGCAATGACAGAGAGACCATACCGATCAGGACAGTAGCGATCAGGCGGGGGGCGAGGCCGAGCACGGAGGTTATGAACCGGGGGAGGCGTGAAAGGAGGTGCACCAGAGGTGGAAGGCGCATCAGAGGAAACATCCTCAGAATGAGGGCGATGAGTATAGTGGAGAGGAAATGGTGAGAGAGGGCGACGGACTGGAGATGATGGTGGAGAGGTGGAGGAGGAGGATGGGGAAGATGGTGTCGGTGGTGAAGGAGAAGGAAGGAGAGGTGCAGGCGGAGGAGGAAAGACATGAGGAGGCACATAGCGGGGTGTATCAGGGAGAAAAAGATAGGACAGATCATCCACAGAGAAGCTCGAGGTAGAAGGACGTGGGTAGTAAGAGCGAGACTCATCAAAGGTCACATCACGCGAAATGCGCAAACGACGACCAGCAGGATCCCAGCAGCGATAACCCTTATGCTCATCACTGTAGCCAGGAAAAACACACTCAACCGACTAAGCAGTCAGTTTGGTGTGTTCTCGTGGGGCAAGAAGGACATAACACACACATCCAAACATACGAAGAGCGGAGTAGTCAGGAGAGCGACTAGTGAGGCACTCCATAGGAATACCACCCTGCAGAGCAGTCGATGGCTATATGTTGATGAGGTAGGTGGATGTAGAAACAGCCTCAGCCCAAAAGTGGGGTGGGAGAGAAGCGGCAATCATCAGAGCACGAGCCGTCTCAAGGAGATGGTGATGCTTACGTTCGGCAACGCCATTCTGAGCATGAGCACCCGGACACGAGAACTGGGCAAGAATACCCTATTCCGCAAGAAAACCACGCAACAGCTAGGAGATAAACTCACCAGCGGAGTCAGCACGAACAGTGTGAATGGGCGTGGAAAACTAGTTGTGAACCATGGCAGCAAAACGTTTGTATATAGAGAGAACCTCGCTACGCGATTTCATGAAGTAGAGCCAAGCGTAGCGAGAGAAATCATCAATAAACAAGATATAATAGCGATGACCACCTTTCGAATCAAAAGGAGCGGGACCCCAAACATCAGAATGAACTAAGTCAAAAGGACGATGAGATACTGACTCACTGGTAGGATAAGGCAACTGGGTCTGTTTTCCAAGTCTGCAACCATTACAATGTAAAGAAACATCTCCAGATACAGACCCTAAGAGGCCCTGACGAACTAAAGAAGACAAGCGAGAGCCACAGATGTGACCAAGGCGATGATGCCACTGTTGGAAGGACGCAGATGAAGAGGCAGCAAGAGCATGGGAGCTGGCAGGGGTGGTGGCAGCGGAAGGAACATGAAGCCAGTCAAGCTCCCAAAGGCCCTCTGACTCACGGCGCCGGGGGCCAGCACCAACCAAAGCCTTGGTGCGACGATCCTGAATGGAGCAAGAGTCGGTACGAGGAATAACATAACAACCAGAATCAGTAAGTTGGGCAGCGGAAAACAGATTCATGGTAAGACGAGGAACATGGGAAACACTAGGAACAGAAAAATATGGAGTGGAAAGAAGACCACGACTAGCAACAGGGAGAGATGTGCCATCGGCGGTAAGAACATTAACAGGTGAGTCAAGAGGTAGGAGAGAAGACAACACTGAAGAATCAGAAGACATATGGAAGGAGGCTCCAGAATCCAAAACCCACGAAGATGTACCTGACTGTGTAGATGCTTGCGGTGGTGGAGAGTCACAACAGCAGCTGAACCAGTCGACGAAGAGCCTGAGGAAGCCAAGAGGCGTTTGAGCCTCACAATGTCCTGATCAGTGAGTGATGGAGTCGAGGAAGATCCAGGAGTCCCACTGGAAGAGGAGCACCGCTGGTCTCGCTTCTTCTCACTGCAATCAGACTCTGGGTGACCTGGCCGAGAGCAGTAGCCATAAAAGGTGTCACGGCGCGATCGACCCCTCTCAGTATAAGCAGGGCGACCCACCCCCCTGAATGTGTGGGGAGGAGCGGTGGAGCGGTGAGCCGAGCAGACGACACAGGAGCCCGAGCAGCCAACACAGACGGGACCACCAACAAACCAGCAGAGCGAAGGCGGGTCTCCTCAGCACGAAGCTCGGCAAGCCCCTCCGAGATAGGAACACGGCCACGAGCAAGCAAGTGAGCACGTCTAGGCTCAAACTCAGAGCGGAGACGAGATAAGAACTCATGGACCCGCTGAAACTCCAGATCAGACCGAGTAGTCTGACAGCAACGACAGGTGCCACAAACAACTATCCGAAGAGAGTCAAGCTGACGCTAGATGGCAGAGCACTGTGAATAGAACTCATCAACAAAGGAATCACCTTGCTGGAGTGTGTGCTCCTGACGCACCATAGATAGGTAAAGAGCATCACCAGAGGGCTGATAACGCTAACGAAGATAAGACCACATTGCTGCAACGGTGCCAAGTCCCATGAACTCCGAAGCAAACTGAGGGAGGACAATTGCGGTGAGAACAGCAGCAGCACGAGCATCGTCATTGCACCACTGAGTGTAAGCAGAGAGATCATCGCGGTACACCGAAAGAGCATCGGAATAAGCAGATACCTGCTGATCATAAGCATCAACTACAGCATCATCAAGGGCCTTGGCGGCATCCCGGTTAGCCTGAGAAGCCTCGGCAGCAAGTACCGGCGGCACCGGTGGAATTGGGGCCACAGGCGCAACAGGGCATGGCGGGCAGGGGACCTCACCAGAAAGAACACACCACAGAAGAAGACCACGCATATGGATGCACATGAACCCCACAAACTCAGCATAGTTGGTGCCATCAAAGATCACTGAGCACCTAGGAACAGCAACGTAGCCCGCAGAAGACATGACGGAACTTTGTATTTCTCCTCTTATTTTTTTTGGTCAACTCCCCCGATCTAGATCTGGATCGGGGCAGAGAGCCTCACGCTAGCCCGAGCCAGCCCCGAGTGGGGGAATCGGGAGGCCAGGAAGACCGGCCCGGGGCGGGCGCCTGCGGACACAGGAGCCCGAGCAGCGGCAGCCCCAACCAGATCGAGGAGTCGGCGGGGGAGGCAGCCGCGGGGCCTGGGGCGCACGGAAGAGGCTCGGCCTGGGGCACGCAGCCTGGGGCACGGCCGGACGGGGAGGAGGTGGCCGGGGGAGGCAGCCGCGGGGCCTGGGGCGCGCGGAAGAGGCTCGGCCTGGGGCGCGCGGCCTGGGGCACGGCCGGACGGGGAGGAGGCGGCCGGGGCGCGGCCTGACGGGTAGGAGGCAGCCGGGCAGGGCGGCGCGAGCGGGGCGCGGCCTGGGCGCGACCGGCAGGGAGGGCGCGGCCTGGACGCGGCTGAGCACGCGAGCGCGGGCGCGGGCAGGGACTGCCGGGCGCGGAGAAGGTGGCCAGCGACGGGGGAGGCTAGGCACAGAGCTGCAGCATGCGGGAGAGGAGGAGGAACCTGGCAACTGATATCATGTTGGATAAGTGAGCAACTGCATTCACAGTAGGGCAAAGGGCGAATACATATACATGTGTATGATAAAGGGCAAGAAAGACTATACACATCTAACAGTTTGATTCTGTTATCAATTCGATTTTAGTTTATTCTTCCTGAAGTTGACGTGTGAGTTTCTGCCATATTTTCATAGCGGGGGGAAGCCTTGAGAGTATACATGACTTATTTGTGAATCTGGACGTTACGACTGGTCATATCCAGTATAGTTGTTGAACAAATATTCTAAGCATCCCACCGTCAAAGCATCCTAGCTGCATTTTTCGTTCATCATTATGAATAGAGCAGTATAGCTGGGCTAACTGAGGTGAGTCGAATTTCCTTAACACTAACAATTACCCAAGAAGAAGAAGAAACAGCTTAGCCCTTCTCAGCTAACTTTACCTTTGGTTCTCCATCAGTTAGATGACATGATTACAAATTTTACAACACTAATTACAATCCGTTCAATTAGTTTATATGTGCCAATGCTCCATTCTGTTTTTCATATCGCAAATGTCTAAGTCATATCCCTGCCTATACGACCTTCAGAAGTCGCACACGACGTGTGATCGTTTCCACTGTCCAAACAAATTGTTATATTCAATACATTTGAGGCTGCCTCGAAGCCTCCACCAAGAGTAAAAAGGTAAAAAGTCCCACATTACTTCAGAGGTTCATAGACCTTCAGTCAACATGCATATTTGTCTACTGTTATTTAGCTCCGAGGTAGATTTCCATTTCTTGGAGGCTCGAATGAATAAGACATTTCAATTATTATCTTATTTTATATTGTGGTGCAGTATACAACTCTAGAAGATGACAACAGTAAAAATATTATGTTTGTGTTGTTGAAGACCAGCCTGATTCTTTTACAGGCGCAATGTGACCTGCTAGTTCATTACTTAATTAACTAGTTTCAGATAGGTGAATTTGTTTTTTACAACATTTCTGCGAGAGTAAGGGCAATTGGTATTTTGATGTACGTAATACCAAGCTTGATGAACGCTCACCATGAAGCCTTCCGCAGTTCACAAGCTCACCAAGATGGTTGTGCAGAATTTTCAGAATACGCTTATCTTGCTGAGGGAATTGCAGCTGCAAGCCTACAACACTCCATGTCTGGAGAAACCGATCTTGGTCGTTACAGATTAGTTCTTGGGTTCCAGGGGACACGGGCCTTTTGTCATACATCCATGTGTCAGAAGGATCGGATCCTGGCATTCATGCCCTTGCTTCAGAAACAGGAACTGCGGTTAAAATGTTCTCTGTTGAGCACACTTGTTTATCATGCTGTTTCTGAACTGCTTCCATGTCTTGGTTTCTGAAAGAAATGCAACCCTTTGCTAGATCTAGTTTTCTTCTGTTAGTGTTCTCCTTAACACCTGAATATGAAACAGTAATGAGATTCAGAGAAAATATATCGTGATAAGATTAAAATTCATATATGCATTTATCACCATTAGACATGTCAATGAAATATATACCACTAGCAATATAAGTTCTAAATGTGCGGGTTCTCATCCAAAACAGAAGCAAGCGTCGAAAGCTTCTCCTTGGTGGTGAATTAGCATCCTGTGGAGGAGTATTCCCGATTTTGGGCATAAAGGCCACATGATTCCTTTCCTTTACAGCATCGGTAGCATCCTGTCTTGCAGCATCATGACTAACATTATTAGAACAGTTTTTGCAGTTGCAATCATTGCAACATCTACCTGATGCAGAGCACTCACAATACCTAGAAATGCAGTCACAAAAGACCAATCAGTAGAATTCTATGATATAAACAAAAAAATCCAGATCGTTGCCTACCTATTAGAAAAGGTAAGGGCCATCAACTGACTTGAGAGAATGAAAGGGGTTCACCAGTAAAGCAAATGTTAGGAAAGAAAGCAACACCTCATTATTGTTGTCTGATATAAAAACATTTGTATGGACTTGGTCAAATATAAAGTTTGACTTAGGACAAAATTAAAACTTCAATCAATTTGGAATGTAGGGAGTACTTATTTGGTTATAACTATGGCACTATTTTAGATTATCTTTTTGAATATTCAGTTAAAAATTATCTTGACAATGTAAGACGCAAAGGAATGACCACAACAATCTACAATTTTTTGTTCTCTTTACTTCCATATTTGCTATTCTAAGTACTCTAAAGACCTGGCAAGGAAACTGTTTAGCCACAAAACACAGAACCCAAACGGTATCATCAAATTATGAAAGAAAATACTAGTAAGAAATGACAAATGTATCAGCTTTCATTTGGAGGTTTATTATACAATATTTTGCTTATTTGCATTGTGCCCCTTTGGCGACTGGTCAGTGGTACATGGCAAAGCCATACAGGCATACGCACACATTATGCACGTAGAACCACAATGAGATCTTTCACAGCAAACACTATGTATACAATAAATGAGCACTGATCTTAAAGGCCAGTAACATGACTTAAGGGGTAAAATATTAACCTAAAAGATAAATTCAGTACCAACAAATCCCTTGAACAAACTGTAAGTGAACGGACGTGGAGTTTCTGCACCCGAGCTCAAATGAGCTCGGGTGAACAGTAATATATATATATATAGGAGTAGGATTTTCTACAATAGCTTGCCACAGAACTAGTTAAGGTTTTCGACGGTGTAAAAGTACTCAAAAATCCTGAAAAAAATACTGAACCAACACACCTATAATATTACATGATCCAACGGATGGATTGAAAAAATATGACTGCATGTGTCCTGGACAAAAAGAACAAATGTTTCAATATATATTGATCCTGCAGTGTGCTCCAACTGACGGAGGAAGTACTTATGTGATCCTCACTTGACCTCGTGAAGGGCTCCAACTGACTGTTGTATTAAAAGTTAAGGGGGGGGGCTAGAAATGTACATAGATGGGAATTACATAGGGAATGGGGGTGTGTTCGGAGTCTAGTAATCTAAGGAGAGAGAGTGAGGGCGGGGGGTATAGAGCAAGTAGGGCACTGACAAGAAGTAGAGCAGTGCAGAGTAGCAACAAAGCATAGAATGAAGGGCTCAAGCCTCAGGTTTGCCCTATTGGCCAACATAGCATCCTTTTTATATCTAGAAAACCATGGGTTGTGTGATGGGGGCACACCCTTGAAAAGCTTGTCACCTCATTCCTTCCAAATCCCCCAAGCAGCTACAACAAAGACGTCCATAAACATCAGCGCCGCATGAACCATATGCAATATGCAGTTACTATCAGGCCAAACAATACCCAAGGCATTCCAGCACTGTACACTGAATGTGCATTTGAAGAGAAGGTGTGCCAGGCATTCCACCGGGGGGTTATGGCATAAGATGCAGCTATACTCATCATTATCAATCTTGTAGTGCCTCCTATGCAACATATTTCTTGTATTTAGACGATCAGGCAGAAGGAGCCAAAGAAACATCTTCCACTCCATAGTGCATGTGGTTCTCCATATCCAACGGAATGCATCATCCACCTGCACATCTCTAAAACAATAGCTGTAGAATTTGCTGGTCTTAAACTCTTTCACCCATATTAGGCACACAACCAAGTGTCAATGACATCCGACGCATGGTCAACATAATGAGTTCCAAGTCTCGGACTTCCTAACGAGCCTCACTGGACAAGGGTAGATAGGATGCGAGGCTATTGTTATCACGTCAGAGATCTTTCCAAAAAAGTACCCTTTTGCTATCCCCTACAACGACTTTTATCACACCTCCGTAGATATCCGACAACTGAAGGATGCCCCTCCACCAGAAGGATCCATAGACCAGAGGAGTGTGGGATCTTGTCAGTATAATATGCAGACCAAGTTAACTACACCCACGGGATATCCTCATTATTGTAGAAGTATGCAACTGTTTGAGCAACAAACCTTGATTCTGCACCTCAAAGTTATAACACCCGGTCCACCTCTGTCTTATGGGCGACAGACCATGTCCCAGGTAGCTAGCGAGTTCCCCTTGACTCCATCAGTTTTTACGCCATAGACAGTACCTACGTAGTTTATCAAGATATTCAATGATCTTGGGGTGTACCTTCATCGAGCACATCGCATAGATTGCCAAAGATGTCAGCACGGAGTTAACCAACATAAGCTTTGAACCATAGTCAAGCAGGGAATGAGCTCCGGTGAACCATAGTCAAGCAGGGAATGAGCTCGACGGTGTAAAAGTACTCAAAAATCCTGAAAAAAATACTGAACTAACACACCTATAATATAACATGATCCAACGAATGGATTGAAAAAATATGACTGCATGTGTCCTGGACAAAAAGAACAAATGTTTCAATATATATTGATCCTGTAGTGTGTTGAAATGCTTGTTTTTTCGCTGAGGCCACATAAATGCAAATTTTCACAATCACACCGTTGGATCATCATATTATATTAGAGTGAGGCTCCCCTATTTATTTCATATTTTTTACTTACTTTTAAACCGTTAAATCTTTAGCAAACCTTAACTAGTTCTGTGGCAAGCTATGATAGACATAGTTTTACCTATATATATATATATATATACACACACACACACACACACACACTCTATTAGACTCCCAGGGTGAGGAATTAATATATATATATACACACACACACACACACACACACTCTATTAGACTCCCAGGGTGAGGAATTACTTATTCCTCACCCTGGCCAATCGACCGAGCCAGCAGATTGGATGGGCCACAATCGCACCCCCATCCCTTGACCAGCCATCTGCCGTAATATGCGTGCCTCCCCCTGAGGTAAAATTACCAGCCAGCCTGCTATCAAAAAAAAATATACCAACCGGACTCCACTACATCCACGTTGTAAGCTAGCCCACGTTCCCGTATTTTTCTAATCTGGTGCAACGTAACCTGCGATCAGCTTGAGGAGTCTCGATGGCGAACAACAGGAGGTTAAAGGCGGGGTCGTGATTGGGGGATTTGCTCGGCGGCAAGTCACCCACGGGAGCGACGACTCGTGAGCAGCGGCATCTGGACTCGAGGGTGTGGTGGTTTGCTGGCTAGCATGCCGGTGTGATGCTCCACGGCGTGGTGATCACAACGTTATCTCCACTTGTGTTGGTCACCGGGCAGGTGGGGCGGGTGCCCTAGGTATTGGGCGGGCACTGTGGATGCTGCTCACGGCAGAGCCGGCCGTTGTGATTGCCGCGCCGCGGTGCTACAGTGTGTTATTGCCGCCGGGTTGATCTGGCCAACATCGTCTGCATTTGGATTCATTATTGCTGGGTATGTAATACATGAGAGGAGACAGACAACATCTAAGCTACTGCTTCAGTTTCTTTTTTGGATTTTTCTCCCCTTCTTTATGCGCTTAATTTTTGACGAGCCTCCAGTTTGGTCTCCGGTTATCTGTAAATATTGATTGAATGAGTTTACATTCTTGGGTCTGGACTAAACAATTGATTTTTATTACAAACATTCTGTAATTATTTGCAATGTGCCAGGTTCTGGTCAATTTGCAGCACACCTAGCAGCTGTTGCTTGCTTCTTCATGCGGTCTGTGTCTCCACCCACCACGACGGACCACAACCAGGCCTTCACAGCCAGGCCAACTTTCTTTGTAAGAAAAGAGGTTCCATAAACATATGCTTCTTTGTATTTCCTGAATACTGCATGGGTATAGATTCTGCTCAACTGATGTTCCAGAGGGTAATTTGTTACTGTTTTTGGCCGGGCCTGCATCAGCAAAGATGTGTCAAAGATTTCCTTTTTTATTGATGCATGAGTCATACTATAAGATGCTGCCATATGAGATGTCATACCTGAGATTCCATGGTCACTCGGGCTTCTGCTTCTTTTCTCCCTTGCAAAACCTGAAACATTTTTCTTGCAAACACGTGCAGAGGTGTTGTAGGGTTAATGTGGTTTCTTTTCACAATTCTGTTTGTGCTCTCACTGCGTTGCGTAGATGTCATTTTCCCACAATAAACATCCTTAAAGTATGCGGCGATCCATCTTGTACGCAGATCATACAAACTGCCAATTGTAGGATCTGACTCGAGTCCATATTCATTCACCATCTCCATCCATGCCTTCTCAAACTCCATGGGGGTGAGGGGATGATTTATTATTGTCAACAACTTCTCTTTCAAACCATCATACAAGTTATACAACACCTTCAAGCTGTCTTTGTGACCATGCAAAACATGCCATCTGCATAGCCTATGAATAGTGTTTGGAAACACTCCCGGAAGAGCATTTGCCATTGCTTGGTCTTGATCTACAAGAGATGATGTTAGTAATTTAACAAGTTCTACCGACTTGTTCCAGTTGGCACGTACATAACAACTAAAAGGCCAAGTATACCTGTAAGTATGCAATGAGGTTCTTTGTTTTCCATGCACATTTTGAAAGTGCGAAAAACCCAATCAAATGTTTCCTCCTTCTCATCACCGAGGAGTGCAAAACCAAAAATGACATTCTGCAAATGGTGGTTGCTCCCAACAAACATTGCTAATGGCTTATTGTAAAAATTGCACTTATATGTTGTATCAAAAGTAACCACATCACCAAACTCAGCATAGTTAGCCTGGCAGCTAGCATGACTCCAAAATATATTCTTTGGAGCACCCTCGGAGTCATGTTCTATGTCATAATAAAACTTACTATTCTGTGCTCTGCACTCGTTGAAGAAAGCCTTTAGTTTTTTTACATCATCCGCTCGCTCCTTACGCACATTTTCAGCTTTTCTGAAATTCATATTCACACATGGAAGCAGCAGCAAATATGTTACAATCAAACGGACTTTACTCTAAGGACAGCTGCATCGTACAGTGAAAAGTGATACAATTACCTATTTTGCAAGTCACGTTCACTCCATGGCATGTTCTCACGGTTGCCATGCATCTTGGTCAACACATTCATGGTGGCATTAGGAGAGACGTCGCACATCTGCAGATCATCAAGGAATTCCATGATAGCAGGGTCTTTGTTCTTGTGTGAATGCATGTGCTTCAACTCCCATGGCTCAGGATTTAGGGTATGATTGTGCTCCAATAGTACTTTCTCATATATCCATTCTTTCCCTTTTTTCTTCATCTTAACCGCTGCCTTACAGTTAACTCTCTTTGACATCTTTGCACGTTTCCGTTCCTCCCCGGGCTTGTAAAATGTCGAAGTACCTTGTCGGGAGCATGCATATAGACGCGACATCGGCTTCCTCTTGAGCTTCGTAATACCAAAACCAGCTTCTCTTGCATATTGTAGATAAAAGTCATACCCTTCCTCCTCGGTGACGAAACCCATATTTCTCTTTGGCACAAAATCTTCGCGGACTTGCTCACCCTGCCATCATGATCGTTTCACAAATACATTAGACACTATTTGTTGTTCATCTCAATGACCATTCATAGATCTATATTTGTAATGAAGAAGCATAACAATTGGCATTTCTCGCATCTACTGATTTGGACAAGCTTTGGTTGTTCGTATTATTCAGTCCCAACAGTTCCAGAAAGCAAATCAGATTACTGTGCTACCAAACATTACAATGGACCACATCCTTCTAATGTTTAAAACTGAATCATATGACTGGAAAACGCTTTGGTCAAAACTGAATCATGATATGCTATCTAGTTCTTTCATATACAGAAGTTAAAAGATAATACTGGGCATATTCCACTGTTCACGTGCGTTCATCAAATAACTGATCATTGCAGACAATTTCATACATACGCATCTTCAACTCTACCTTTCCATCTACGGTCAATGTTACAACAACGTGGGATGGTACAGAAGAATACATAATCACTTGTTTGAGAGAGAACTTACGTGTATGTATCTTGCGCTGGCATCCGGTGTCATCATCTCCCTTGGTTCAACAGTACACGGCGGCATCAATATGGATGAGTGCATCGCCGGATGACACACCAATGAGTTATCATCGGCTATGGGAAATTCTGAACCACTGCCTGCCGAAGTTCCAACGCCATGTTCTGGCGTCGAGAAAATTGATGGAGGAGGCGCACCATCAGCAGCAGCAAACCTTCTCGGACAAGTCTCATTGTCCTCGGATTCTCGCCGGTGGAAATCCGGCGAGTCCATGAGGGAAACCGCCGGGTGCATCTCTCCTCTCGCGTCCCTGAGAAAAAAAACAATACCAGTCCCACGTCTTGGGGCCCGAAGTTTGAAACCGCAATATGGAATCTGGCAGGACGGTAAGTTTACGGGACAGTCTTACTAATGGGGATAAAATCAGTCAACACTCGATGGGGATGCAATTACAGAGAAAAATTACTTCAAAATTAAAATTATCCCCAACGAAATTCCCAACCCCACAAACTTCTTGCCGTTACGAACAGGGGATATGCCAGAGTGAGCACCCATACCTCGGCCATGACGGGTGGACACCGTGCTCCCGTCGATGCGCCTCCCTGCCGGGGTGGTGGCTCCATCTCGCCCGGATGAGCTCTCCGGCCGCCCGCCCCGGCGACTCCTCCGCCCGCCGATCTGAATCCTCACCGGGGCCGGCTCTCCCATGGCAGCGCTCCCTCGCATCGGACAGGCTAGCGGCGACGGGGTCAGGGAGACAGAGGATGGACAGATCTCAGCTGGGAGAGTCGACGGGAAGATTTTTTTTTCATATATACTGATCCGCGATATGTGGCACAGTAATGACGGGGAGTCAAACCATAATCTTACGTTGGCTCTTACGGATGGGATGAAATCACACATCAAGAATGGACTAGTGTCGTAAGTTTACCTCACACAAAAAGAAAAATTGCATCGCACGCATGTGCGTGCGGATGGTTGGGTTCTCTTTGCTTGCCGTAAATTTACTGCTGCTTTGGCTAGTGCCCAGCGACGCTGTTGGTCGGACGTCTAGGATGGCTGGGATGAGGAATAAGAATTCCTCACCCAGGGTGGCGAATAACGCGACCCTATATATATATATATATATTGTATGTAGTATCTATCGAAATCGAGATTATGTACGTGTAGTATGTAGTATATAACAATGGTTAGGTAGTATATATACTAGTTTTTACGTAGTATATACCTTATTTTGAGTGCCCTTTTTTACGTACAAAAATGTACGTATTTCATAAATATAACAAAAACTATGTGCTCATATGCAATTTTTTCATGTAACTTGCTTTGAAATATCTTAGATATAGTATATGAACATATTTAAAATAATAAATAAGTATATATAGTAGCACTTGGTAGTATATGAGACATGTGGGGTAACTACCACCGGGTGGTAGGATGGATTTTTCCTATATATATATATATGCGTTTCTCCGATTTTTTCATCCGTTCACCGCTAAAAGATTTTTTTGTTTTTATCCGAGGTGCGCCTTCACTACTAGGGAAAACCTTATACACAGAACTTTAGCAGTAGCAAGGGTCAAAAAAAACACGCTGGTTCTAAGTAGCAGTAGCGTCCCTGAGCAAACCGCGTTGTAGATAAAGTTCTAGCAGTAGCGCGTCTTGCTCTAAACACGTTACTACTAAAATTCCCACGGCTTAGCCGATAGGCTACACATAGTAGTAGCGACCTATAACGAACTGCGCTACCGCTACTTTATTTGTAGCAGCGCGTTTTAATCTAAACTCGCTACTGCTAAAGGATATACAATTAAATAGAAAGAAAATAGAAAGGTAATTGAAAATGAAAGAAATAAAATAAGGTGAAAGGAAAAAAAATAAAATGTGAAGAAAACTAAATTAAAAAGGGAAAAAAAGAGAAAGGAGTAGCAGTAGCGTCTATCCTAGAACGTGTTGTAGCTAACGTAGCAGCAGCGCTCTTCCTGGAACGCGATACTGCTACTTCTGATTTAACCGCGGGGTTCGTCCTTCCCCACTGCCACTTCCCCAAATCCAACTCTCCACTCTCGCTGCCGCCATCGCCCGTCGGCCGCCGCGCGCTCTCTGCACACCCTCTACGCCGCTCCGACCCCAGATTCAACGCCGCCCTCGCCCCCGACCTCAACGCGGCCCCGGACGCCGCCCCCGACCCCGACCTCGACGCCGCCATCCGCCGCGCGCCCGAGCCCCGACCCTGACCTCGAGGCCGCCCTGCCCCTCCCTCGTCGCAGGCACCCGAGGTGAGCACGCCTGCTCCTTCCTCTCCCCTACCTCTGCCTAGGGTTTCTTTATATTTTAGTTGCATCAAATTAGTTAGGGTCCATGTAAGAGTGGAAACAAATCGGATGCGGATGCGGCTCAAATGAGTTAGGGTTCATGTAAGGGTGGAAACGAATCAAATTTCTAAGATGAATCATAAAACGAGTAAAATTTGACCACTTATTTCACTTTATAGTTGGATAATTGGAATATCCGCTACCACTTTCCACCCCTATAGGTTCATCAAATTAGATGGTAATTAGGGAAGTAGTTCCTAGGTACTAATTAGTTAGTAAGAACTAGGTATTAATTAGGTACTAGAATATTTTTATTTATAGTAAGTTTATTTTTAGTAAGAACTAGTTGAATTAATAGAACTAGTTAGTAAGAACTTGTTGCTATTTTTTAGTTAAAGCAATTTTTCCCGCCTCGACGTGGACGATGCCTATCCTGCATCCTCGCCGTCGAGTCGGCGGAGGACGACACCTGCTTGACCAGATGGGCCATGTCCGGGACTGGGCTCCGCCGGGGTGGTACTGGGAGGCGCTACCTACCGGGGGGCGCAGGTTGGTGAGGAGCCAGCCTGTCATTGACCCGAACCTTCTTTGGTGGCGGTCGCGTGGGCCAGTGACGATCCAGAGGCTCGAGGACTCCGCGGAGGTGGTGCGTCACCGTGTCAGTGAGGAGGACGCGCACGTCCGTTGCTACTTGTTTGCGTTGGAGCATATGTTCTCCAATACCTGGCAGGTTCTCCAGGGATCTCACTGGAGCTATGATCTCGTGATGGTTCCTTCTCTGTGGGTGTCCACCGCCCACGCCGATACCCGTCGTGTGCTAGGATTTTAGTTGTATTAGTGATGTTATATGTATGACACTATTCGTGATGTATTAGTGATAATATTCGACGATGTACAGACGCATGAGATGATTTACTTTTGCTTATTGAATGTATGCTAATTTGAGTCATATAAGATATTTTGAAATGTATATCTTGTGTTGCTCAATATCCAAGTGGCCAGTCATGTTTGCAGGTTACACCTTCGAGTGACCTATGTTTTGCCGGAGTGTTGATTCATTTCCGTTCCGGCAAATTTCAGGCGCTCGATATGTCCTATTTTAGCAAAGGTCATGCCGGAGTTTTCCGTGAATTTTGGCATGACTTGTGCCAGAATATGTAGAAAATATCAAGTGCCCCAGATTTGTGTGTTGAGTATCCTGGTAGTTGTCTTCGATCGATTTTCAATTAATGTTTTAACTATGAACATAGGAAATGTCTGACGACGAAAAGGATTTCGGTATTTGCAAATACTGCGAAGACGAGCGCGGCCTGTGCGACGAAATCTTCCTAGATGATGATAGACGCTTCAGCATCAAGCTGGACGAGAACTTCGAAGTGGATACAGTAAGTCACAACGACAAGTCTTTTTTCGTAATTAAGCATGACATTTGCTTCATCTGCTTCAACTTATAATTAAGCATGACATTTGCTTCATCTGCTTCAACTTATAATTTAAGCATGACATTAAGCATGACAAGTCTTTTTTTTACTATTCTACTAGCGTATCCCCTGCCATGCAAGAGTTTTTGTATTGGATAAGATAGGTTTCAGTCGTACTATGGAGGAAAAGAAATTTTACTTGAAGACCGAGCATGGTTATATTTTCAACGTAAAATTATACAATTCAGACGACTACACCTATTTTGGATGCAAAACATGGCGAGCACTATGCAAGACTTATGCATTTGAGCCTGATATGGTTATCACCTTTGATATTCGTCTGGAAGATGATATTGAAGGTAATACCGACATCTGGATCGATGTGCAGATGCCTCTAGTTATACCATTATGTAAGTTTTTCAACCATATTTATGTCTTTGATATTGTTTATTCAAAAATAGTTGACAACTAATTTGTATTGTCATCTTATTTCGGTGCAAGCAAACATGTCCAGCACTTGATAGACAGGACCGTATACCGTGCCGGGGCTGAACTCAACTGCGAGGAGCTTAGTCATTATGTTTCATGGCTTGCGGATCTTGATACTGTCAAGACAAATTTTCTTCCTACATTTAGAAATGTTAGTACTGAAAACGTGCGACTAATAGTGTTCGTAATGAACTATGGTCACAACTATTTAGGAAGGATGGTAAGATTTTTACTATTTGTCCTCAGTGCATCTTTTCCATACATTATTTTTGAAGCTAAACTTCATTGCTAAGTATGTTACCATATGATGTTCTTCAATAGGGACTCCCGATGAATGTTGTGCCTTATGGGATCGAGACTAAATGTACCATGAGTATTATCAGCTTACAACCAAGATATCCTACAGATTACCTTAGTGCATTCAAGATTAGCGACGAATGCTTAATAGTGCAAGACTGGACCAAATATGTGATGGGGAAGCGCAGAGAAGTACTAGGGGGCAGCAAACAGATGCGCTACCCACGATTTGGAGACAGGTTCATCTGCATGCTCCAACTTGATCAAGGAGGAGAGCTATACATGTTTTATGTTATTTTACCTAAGAGAGAGCAGCAGGAGTGATTAGCTAGCTAGAAATGAGTTTGAGGATGATGATGTGCTACACTATTACTATGATGATAAAATAGCTAGTGTTGGTGGTAATGACTATGATGATTATTATTAGCTAGTGTTAGTGGTGATTAAATAAATACTGTTGGTGGTAATGACTATGATGATGATTAAATAGCTTGTGCTGGCGGATTAGATTCAAGTGAAGGCAACATGTGGTGCACATCGAAAGTACTACTAGTCCAAACTAGATCAAGTTTGGATTAGTAGTATACTTTTGACATGCACCACATATTGCCTCCACTTGAACCTAATCCACCTTCATTTGACACACTGTTACGGACATAATGATGTAAACCTCATACCTGGTATTGTACCAATATTTGTACGATGGCGCATAAATACACTAAAAAAATACTAGTAGCGATGGAGAGAAAACACGCTGCCAGTAGTTACATTAGCAGTAGCGTGAGAGTGAATAAACGTTGCAGCTATTTGTCCTAGCAGTAGCGCGTGCGGGCACGCGTTACTGCTAAGCAATAGCTATAGCGCCTTATTAGTAGCGCGCCTACCCGCGCTACTAGTGAGCACAAAACCAGCGCTACTGCTAGGGTTTTCCCTAGTAGTGCTTCTCCTTGTTTTGCGGCACCACCCAGCCCCTGTCTGCCACTTGGCGTCGCCCCTAGGCCGCACCGCCGCCAACCACCGCTCATGGCCTTCCGCTGCACGCCACGCGTCCTCCCCGCCGCCCGGGCCCGCCGAAGCCCATTTGCGGCCCGCCCCAGGCCGATCTGAGCCCGAGGCGCCTGGATCGCGCCGCCACCGTTCGCCGTCCTCCTGGCCCGAGCGGGATCGAGGAGAGGAGCTCCCGATCAAGCTCCTAGCGCCGCCCGACCCCATCCTCACCGGCGGCCTTGCCGGAGCCGCCACCGGAGACCTCCCAGGCTGGACCCTTGCCGGAGATGAGTGCCTCGATCGCTCCCTTTTCCTTCCTTGCTCTCCTTCTGCCTCCCCGTGCTTCTCTCTCTCCCTCTCACGAACTCTCTCTCAATCTGTACCTGCACAGAAAGGAGCCATGGGGGCTGTGATCCACATCCAACCGCCGCCTCCCTGGAGCACCTCCAACCCCACCGTGCCCGGATTCGGCAAGCCTGCGCCACCACGACCCCATTCCCCGCCTTCCCGATGCCCACCAGAGCTCCACGCCCCCTCGCCGCCGGCGTTGACTTCCGCCATGGATGTTCTTTACGAGAGAAGGAGCCAACCCCGACTTGCCAGTTTTTTTCGCGAGGTGAAAAAAACTGCTAAGTCCCTGAGTTTCAAATTTCATGTGTGCATGTTTGACCCATCTTAACTCCATGCTCGATGCTTCATTTTGTGCATACGATATGTCAAAATGTTCATTGTGATATGCTCTTCATTTCAGTCCATTGTGCCATGCTTATTTAAGTTCATATGGATGCCCTAATCATCGTTGCAAGAGTGCTATATGATGTTAACTGCTGTCTGTTAGCAGAACTTGATGATTTGTCTTTTTCATTGCACTTTGTGCGTGCATCCTTTGAGCATGAGCTCTACATATATTCTGAACTACATCATGCCATCTTTACAGTGGTGCATTCCATGTATTTTTTTGAGTCTTGTAGTGAGTGCATCGAGCTCGTGAAGTAGGGTACTTGTTGTTACTGTTTTGCTAGGCTGAATCTGATATATCATGATGCTATGTAAACCTGCTTCTACAAGTCATTCTACGCATAATATGGAGATGTTCACTAAGTATGTTTTGTTATACATGTCATGCTATATCCATCCATGCCCCTGGTTGCATTAATAGCCTAATGTAGCTTGTTGTAATCTTGCTCTTAAATTTCTAAATAATGTTGTTGTCAGCCTGTTAACATTAAGTTCAGTTTTTCCATGAGCTTTGCTAGTGATCCATGCACCCTATGACCATGCTATTGCCATGTTTAGCTTCATAATTATGTCATCTTACTGTTGGTCACATTATCATGCCATGTATTTCTCTGTGGTGAGTTGTACAAGCTCACCAATATGCCTACTTATTGTTGTTCCTGCCATGTCTGAATCTGTCATATCACTTGCCATGTTTGCATGTATGCTACCATCTTTTCTGATGATCTTTGGAATTAGTTCAGTAAGGGAGTTTTGTTCTTTGTCTTTAGTATTAGCATGTAATGCCTTTGTTTGCCATGTTAAGTTCCTGTAACATGTTGTTTGATAGCTCTAAACATTGCAACCTGATGTTATTTCTGCCAAGTCTATAAACTGTTATTATATGCAATCTTGCCATGTGTTTTTGAGCATGTTCTAGTGATTTCTGGAGATAGCTCAGTGTTCATGTTTTGTCATGTGTTACCTATACATCATATCCATGCCTTTGGTTCTTATGTTGAGGTGCTGTAGCACATAGTTTTGATGCTTGCTAGATGCCTAGTTGCTATTTTGGACAACTTGTCCTTTAAACTTGTATAGAGTGTATGTGTTGAACCGTTGCTCCGTTTTGAGTGTGCTCTATATGAAACTTGCTTGATTTTGCATGAAGTTTCACATTATCATGTTGCATACTTGTTTTGAGAGTGTTTGCTTCATGTTTGTATGCATTTTGCATCAATGCCATGTTTAACTTGTTTTGCTTATATCTTCTAGGCCGTAGCTCCGAATTAAATGAACTTTATATGTAACTTGACTAGAATCTCGTGTAGATCATCTTGGTGCATCTCAACTTGCTGTTTAACAACTTGAACATAAGGTTTATTCAGTTCTGGATCAATTTCTAAATTTGCATATGAGGACTTACCGGAATTGTTATATGTTGTTTCCGGCCTCATTTAACCTTGTTTTGATGTGTTGCTCTTGTATGCATCATCTCTTGCCATGAGTAGCCTCATCTAGCCTTGTCATGCATCATACTTAGTTGAGCATCATGCCTTGTTCATGTGTGTTGTGTTCACCATGTTGTGTGCTTCTTCTCGATAGTTCCCGTTTCGTTGCGATCGTGAGGATTCGTTCGTCTACGCTTGGTTCGTCTTCGTGGCTTCATCTTCTTCATGGACCCATTCTTATTCCTTGTGGGATTTCAGGCAAGATGACCGCTACCCTGGATCTCACTACTATCATTGCTATGCTAGTTGCTTTGTTCTATCGCTATGCTGCATTACCTATCATTTGTTCTTCAAGCCTCCCAATTTGCCATGCCAGCCTCTAACCTTTTCACCCTTCCCAGCAAACCGTTGTCTGGCTTTGTTACCGCTTTGCTCAGCCCCTCTTATAGCGTTGTTAGTTGCAGGTGAAGTTGAAGATTGCTCCATGGTGGACAGGATTATGTTGGGATATCACAATATCTCTTATTTAATTAATGCATCTATATACTTGGTAAAGGGTGGAAGACTCGGCCTTATGCCTGGTGTTTTGTTCCACTCTTGCCGCCCTAGTTTCCATCATACCGGTGTTATGTTCCCGGACTTTGCGTTCCTTACGCGGTTGGGTGATTTATGGGACCCCCTTGACAGTTTGCTTTGAATAAAACTCTTCCAGCAAGGCCCAACCTTGGTTTTACCATTTGCCTCACCACCACCTACTTTTCCCTTGGGAGTCGAGCTCTCAAGGGTCATCTTTATTTAGCCCCCCCGGGCCAGTGCTTCTCTAAGTGCTGGTCCGAACCAGAGCCCTTTGCAGCGCCCCCTCAGAGAAACTTGAGGTCTGGTTTTAGGGTTACGGATTGCTCATCCGGTGTTGCCCTAAGAACGAGATATGTGCAGGTCCTATCGGGATGTCGGCGCATCGGGCGGTCTTGCTGGTCTTGTTCTACCATTGTCGAAATGTCTTTTAAACCGGGATTCCGAGACTGATCGGGTCTTACTGGGAGAAGGTATATCCTTTGTTGACCATGAGAGCTTGTGATGGGATAAGTTGGGACATCCCTGCAGGGTATTATCTTTCGAAAGCCATGCCCACGGTTATGTGGCAGATGGGAATTTGTTAATGTCCGGTTGTAGATAACTTGACACCAGATCGGAATTAAAACGCATCAACCGCGAGTGTAGCCGTGATGGTCTCTTTTCGGCGGAGTCCGGGAAGTGAACACGGTTTTGGGTTATGTTTAACGTAAGTAGGAGTTCAGGATCACCTCTTGATCATTGCTAGCTTCACGATCGTTCCGTTTGCTCTCTTCTCTCTCTTATTTGCATATGTTAGCCACCATATATGCTTAGTCGCTGCTACAACCTCACCACTTTACCCCTTCCTTTCCCATTAAGCTTTGCTAGTCTTGATACCCATGGTAATGGGATTGCTGAGTCCTCATGGCTCACAGTTTACTACAACAACAGTTGCAGGTGCAGGTTTTGTGATGATCATGAAGCGAGAATGATGTTTGCTTGTTTGGAGTTCGTCTTCTGCTTCTTCTTCAATTAGGGGATAGGTTCCACGTCGGCAGCCTGGGCTAGCAGAGTGGATGTCGTTTGAGTTTCTATTTGTGTTTCATCCATAGTCGGATGGTGCTCTTATGTAAGATGATGTTGTGTCCATGTGGCATTGTATGCCTTTTGTATGTAGCCCCATCTATTATGTAATGTTGATGTAATGATATCCACCTTGCAAAAGCGTATCAATATGCGGTTCTATCCTTGGTGGGACCTTCGAGTCTCTTTAGGATAGTATCGCATATTGGGCGTGACAAGTTGGTATCAGAGCCTCGACCGACCATAGGAGCCCCCTTGATTGATCGTGTAGTTTGGCCGTTGTCGAGTCTAGAAGAAAACTGTTTTCTGAGTCTAGTTATATCGGAAAGTAGGAATTCTTTTTACTCCTCAGCCCCTTCGTTGCTCTGGTGAGGAATCTTGACGTAGGTGTTTTGAACTACTCCTCTTCACCTTCAAATTTTTTCTTTAGGATCACGAGGTTAGTTTTCGTTCGTTGTCCATCCTCTTTTGTCTGGCGCATTTCTCGTCAAGCTGATTCAACCCTCTTTGTCTTTTGGGAGATCAATCCTCAGTTCTTCCTCATCGACATTGTTTTCCCCATCCGAAGTTGTCCTTGTTTTTTTCCCACCCGCCCACCTATTTTCTTCTCGGAACCGGAGTCTGTAATCGAGTATCCATTCTTTTCGTGCGAAGCCTTTGCATTCTCTCCTCAATCATTTCAACCAGCGCTTCTCTATTCAATTATTCATCATTCCAGTTGCCTATGTTTTTCCCTCTCTCCCCCTTCTATTCCCAGAGTCTGAGCCTCTATTCGGGCATCAATTTCATTCGTGTGGAGACTTTTCAGTCTTTCATTAATTGTTCCAACCGGTGAATTCTCTTTTGGTTGACATTTTTCATCTCTTTTCTTCTCCGGTGGATTCAATTCCAATTTTCGGTAGTGATTATATTCTTTCCCTCGGCTCATGTCTTTTCCTTGCTCGTTTGCATCTCGCCGTTCAATCATTCCAGAGTTCGGAAGACATCTCAGGAAATTCGTCCGTGTTCCAATTAATTCGAGGTTGTCACCTCATTCAAATATTTCAATTGTTCCGGTGCATCATCTATCTCTTCAACAATCCTTTCCAACGGTGTTATCTCTTCAGTGGCCCCTAACCCATAGGTCTTTTCCCAGGATCTTACCCGACTCTTCTAATTCCCCCGGAGTTATTCTCAATTCTTTTCAAATGTGACGTAAGAATGGATCCCATCAGTCATATGCCTTCCCAAGATCGATTTCAAACCATTTTCATTGTTGGCTCAACCTTTTCGGGTTTCAGTTATCGGAGTATCTCCGTAATTTTGGTGGTGTTTTCTCGTCGTCATTTGAAGATCGAAGAAGAGTTTTCCCTCTAAATCTTGCCCGTTCTCTCGAAGACTCGCGGTTCTAGTTTCATGCTATCATCGCGAATTATTCCATTTGTCAGATATTCTTTTCATCCATCCGGAGTATTTCAGGAGTTGTTTTCCCGTTTCACTTATCCAAAGGCCTCCATTTCGGAATATTTCTTCGTTCGAAGTTTTCAGCTTCGTTCTCTCAATTACTCTATATTCATGCCTTTTCGTTCGTTCTTCATACTCTTCCGGCGCTTTGCTCTTTAATCAGTTCGCGATCTCTATGTTCTCTTCTCTTTAAATTCTCTCAAGTATCTTCGTGCTTTTCTAATTCCCCTGGTGATTCATTCTCTTTCATCAGTCATTTTCGAATTCTTATGGTGGTTCGTTCAAGATTCTTTTTCCTTGATTATCATTTTAATTCATTCGTTGTTTTCAATCCTACCGGTGGTTCATGAAGACCTTCTCAAGTTTGTGATATGTCACTTCTCAATCCTTTTCAAGAAGGATAAGTAGTATGCAAAATCCATTGCTTGTCATCAATTTAATTTGATGAAGGATAACCATACAATAAATCTTATTCTTATTTCCTCATAGTGATTAATCCCTTCCTTCGGAGTTTGTTCTTGATGAATAAATTCTAGTTCCAAGTGTTTTCATCTATTCTTTTCTAGAGTTCAAATTTTCATCGGCCATTTCGTCGGAACCTCCTTCTAAATCACTGCAAGGCTTTAATCTTATTCTTTCCATCCCTCAATTCAATCTCATCATCCTTTTGTTACCGGAGTTCTTCACGGTGGCTCATCATGATTTAATTCATTCTTCAAGTGTTCATCAAGATTCTTTTGGAGGATCTCAAGAATCTTTCCGTCGTGCGTCTCGAAGTGCAATTAATTATCCGTATTCTTTTGAAATGGAGTTTTGCATTTCTCTGATCTTGTCAGCTTTTCAACCATTTCCGTTTGTGGTCGGTTATCACCTCGTAATTCTGAGATGTTATCCATAAGTCCACAAGAAGCTTATTCTTTTTGTTGTTGAATTTTCAACAACTCCGTTCAATCCGGCATCCTAAGGATGCTTTCAAACTCAGTTGTGGTAGATGATATCATTTCTTCTTTGTTCCCTTCATTCCACTATTTCAATTCTTTCGAAGGCATTGTGTTGTTCCTCTCGTCAAGTAGCTTTCCGTCTTCTCAAGCTAATGTTCTATTCTTTCCTTGTGCAGCCGGAGTGCCGTCTAAATTCTTTTAGTATTATTCCTTTTCCATCTTGTTCTAACCGGAGTGGTTTTAGAGTCTATCTCGTTCCTCGAGCTTTTGGTTCACGTCATAACCGTAATTCCTCTTTTTCTACCTGAGTGTTCTCGTCTTTGTTCTTCACCTCTCTTTTGTTCTTATTTCACCTCATCCCTTTCCCCTTCCGTCTCGGTCCTAAGATCTCGGGACGAGATCTCTTGTTAGTGGAGGAGTGTTGTAACGCTCCGGATTCGATGCGCCAGGTGTCTTCCAGTTATTCGTCGTTGTTGCCATTCAGTTGCTTGCGTGTTGCATTTTGCCATGGCATCATCCGCATTGCATCCTCATATTTTCAATACATGCATCCATCCCCTTCCGTTGTCCGTTCCGAGCCCAGACACACTCGCACGCGCTCGCGGCACCTCCAAAATATTATTTTATAAGTGGCCGAAAAATGTTCTCAGAATGGGATGAAACTTGGCATGTGGTCTTAGTATAGTGTAGGAAGAGCGCCTGTCAAGTTTCGTCGCATTCGAAGTCTGTTTGACTGCCCAACTGTTATCCGTAGCAGCACCATTGCCAGTTTATTCGTCGGACATTTTCGGTCTCCGAAAACCATTGTCGGGCTGCACTTCTCTTCTCTCTTCTCAGCCCACACCCCCTCTACACTGCCCACAAAACCCCCTCCGCTTTGGACCGTCCGATCGAGATCAAATGGTCGAGAATGGACTAGTTCCCCTAACCCTAGACCCCCTACCCTATTTAAGCACCCCTCCCTTCCAAATTTGGGCATTCCTAGTCTAAACCCTACCCCCTAGCCCTCCTTCCTCGGATCCGGCGCCACCACCTCGAAATCCGCGCCGCCAGCCACCTCTAGACGCCTTCCCCTCATTTTCCGTTGCCACCCAGCCCCTGTCCGCCACTTGGCATCGCCCCGTAGGCCGCGCTGCCGCCAACCGCCGCTCGTGGCCATCCGCTGCGCCACGCGTCCTCCCCGCGTCTTCCCCGCCGCCCGGGCCCGCTGAAGCCCATCTGCGGCCCGCCCCGGGCCGATCTGGGCCCGAGGCGCTCGCACCGCGCCCCCACCGTTCGCCGTCCTTCTGGCCCGAGCGGCATCGAGGAGAGGAGCTCCCGACCAAGCTCCTAGCGCCGCCCGAGCCCATCCTCACCGGCGGCCTTGCCGGAGCCGCCACCGGAGACCTCCCAGGTCAGACCCTCGCCGGAGATGAGTGCCCCGACCGCTCCCTTTTCCTCCCTTGGTCTCCTTCTTCCTCCCCGTGCTTCTCTCTCTCCCTCTCACGAACTCTCTTTGAATCTGTACCTGCACAGAAAGGAGCCATGGGGGCTGTGATCCACATCCAACCGCCACCTCCCCGGAGCACCTCCAACCCCGCCGTGCCCGGATCTGGCAAGCCCGCGCCGCCACGGCCCCATTCCTGGCCTTCCCGATGCCCACCGGAGCTCCACGCCCCCTCACCGCTGGCGTTGACTTCCGCCATGGCAGTTCTTTACGAGAGAAGGAGCCAACCCCGACTTGCTAGTTTTTTTCATGAGGTGAAAAAAGTTGTTAAGTCCCTGAGTTTCAAACTTCATGTGTGCATGTTTGACCCATCATAACTCCATGCTCGATGCTCCGTTTTGTGCATACGATATGTCAAAATGTTCATTGTGAGATGCTCTTCATTTCATTTCATTGTGCCATGCTTGTTTGAGTTCATCTGGATGCCCTAATCATCGGTGCAAGAGTGCTATATGATGTTAACTGCTGTCTGTTAGCAGAACTTGATGATTTATCTTTTTCATTGCATTTTGTGCGTGCATCCTTTGAGCATGAGCTCTACATGTGTTTTGAACTACATCATATTGGGGAACATAGCAGAAATTCAAAATTTTCTATGCATCACCAAGATCAATCTATGGAGAGACTAGCAACGAGAGAGAGAGGGAGTGCATCTTCATACCCTTGAAGATCGCTAAGCGGAAGCGTTGCAAGAACGCGGATGAGGTAGTCGTACTCGTGGCGATTCAGATCGCGGTCGATTCCAATCTAAGCGCTGAACAACGGCGCCTCCGTGTTCAACACACGTGCAGCCCGGTGACGTCTCCCATGCCTTGATCCAGCAAGGAGAGAGGGAGAGGTTGGGGAAGACTCTGTCCAGCAGCAGCACGACGGCGTGGTGGTGGTGGAGGAGCGCGGTACTCCAGCAGGGCTTCGCCAAGCACTACGAGAGACGAGGAGAAAGAGAGGTAGGGCTGCGCCAGGGAGAGGTGGAAACTCTTGTGTATGGCAGCCCCAAAACCTCAAGTATATATAGGGGAGAGGGAGGGGGCTGCACCCCCTCTAGGGTTCCCAACCCAAGGGGTGCGGTAGCCCCAAAAACCCATCTAGGGTGGCGGCCAAGGGGCGGAGAGGGGAAAACTTGCCCCCCAAGCAAGGTGGGGCGCCCCCTCCCCAAACCCTAGGCGCCTTGGGCCCTTGTGGGGGCGGGCGCACCAGCCCACCTGGGGATGGTCCCCTCCCACACTTGGCCCATGCAGCCCTCTGGGGCCGGTGGCCCCACTTGGTGGACCCCCGGGACCCTCCCGGTGGTCCCGGTACATTACCGATAACACCCGAAACTTTTCCGGTGACCAAAACGGGACTTCCCATATATAAATCTTTACCTCCGGACCATTCCAGAACTCCTCGTGACGTCCGGGATCTCATCCAGGACTCCAAGCAACATTCAGTAACCGTGTACATACCTTCCCTATAACCCTAGCGTCATCGAACCTTAAGTGTGTAGACCCTACGTGTTCGGGAACCATGCAGACATGACCGTGACAACTCTCCGGCCAATAACCAACATCGGGATCTAGATACCCATGTTGGCTCCCACATGTTCCATCATGATCTCATCGGATGAACCACGATGTCAAGGATTCAATCAATCCCGTATACAATTCCCTTTGTCTACAGGTATAGTACTTGCCCGAGATTCGATCGTCGGTATGCCGATACCTTGTTCAATCTTGTTACCGGCAAGTCTCTTTACTCATTCCGTAACACATCATCCCGTGATCAACCCCTTGGTCACATTGTGCACATTATGATGATGTCCTACCGAGTGGGCCCAGAGATACCTCTCCGTTACACGGAGTGACAAATCCCAGTCTTGATTCGTGCCAACCCAACAGACACTTTCGGAGATACCCGTAGTGCACCTTTATAGCCACCCAGTTATGTTGTGACATTTGGTACACCCAAAGCATTCCTACGGTATCCGGGAGTTGCACAATCTCATGGTCTAAGGAAATGATACTTGACATTAGAAAAGCTTTAGCATACAAACTACACGATCTTTGTGCTAGGCTTAGGATTGGGTCTTGTCCATCACATCATTCTCCTAATGATGTGATCCCGTTATCAACGACATCCAATGTCCATGGTCAGGAAACCGTAACCATCTATTGATCAACGAGCTAGTCAATAGAGGCTTACTAGGGACATGGTGTTGTCTATGTATCCACACATGTATCTGAGTTTCCTATCAATACAATTATAGCATGGATAATAAACGATTATCATGAACAAGGAAATATAATAACAATAACTAATTTATTATTGCCTCTAGGGCATATTTCCAACAGTCTCCCACTTGCACTAGAGTCAATAGTCTAGTTCACATCGCCATGTGATTAACACTGACAGGTCACATCGCCATGTGACCAACATCCAAAGAGTTTACTAGTGTCACTAAAATAGTTCACATCATCATGTGATTAAGACTCAATGAGTTCTGGGGGTTTGATCATGTTTTGCTTGTGAGAGAGGTTTTAGTCAACGGGTCTGCAACATTCAGATCTGTATGTATTTTGCAAATCTCTAGGTCATATTGTAAATGCTGCTTCCACGCTCCACTTGGAGCTATTCCAAATGGTCGCTCCACTATACGTATCCGGTTTGCTACTCAGAGTCATTCGGATAGGTGTTAAAGCTTGCATCGACGTAACCCTTTACGCCGAACTCTTCATCACCTCCATAATCGAGAAACATTTCTCTATTCCTCTAAGGATAATTTTGACCGCTATCTAGTGATCCACTCGTGGATCACCTTTGTACCCTCTTGCCATACATGTGGCAAGGCACTCATCAGGTGCGGTACTCAGGATGGCATACCGTATAGAGCCTATGACAAAATCATAGGGGACGACCTTCGTCCTTTCTTTCTCTTCTGCCGTGGTCGAGCTTTAACTCTTAACTTCATACCTTACAACTCAGGCAAGAACTCCTTCTTTGACTGATCCATCTTGAACACCTTCAATATCATGTCAAGGTATGTGCTCATTTGAAAGTACCATTTAGCGTTTTGATCTATTCTCATAGATCTTGATGCTCAATATTCAAGCAGCTTAATCCAGGTTTTCTATTGAAAAACACTTTTCAAATAACCCTATATGCTTTCCAGAAATTCTACATCATTTCCGATCAACAATATGTCAACAACATATACTCATCAGAAATGCTATAGTGCTCCCACTCACTTCTTTGGAAATACAAATTTCTCATAAACTGTGTATAAACCCAAAATCTTTGATCATCTCATCAAAGCGTACATTCCAACTCCGAGATGCTTACTCCAGTCCTTAGAAGGATTGCTGGAGCTTTGCATACTTGTTAGCGTCTTTCAGGATTGTCAAAACCTTCTGGTTGTATCACATACAACCTTTCTTCAAGAAAATTGTCGAGGAAACAATGTTTTGACATCTTGTCTGCAAGATTTCATAAATAATGCAGTAACTGGTAATCCAATTCCAATAGACTCTTAGCATCGCTATGAGTGAGAAAGCCTCACCACAGTCAACTCCTTGAACTTGTCAGAAAACATCTTAACGACATGTCGAGCTTTCTTAATGTTGATACTTACCATCATTGTCCGTCTTCCTTTTAAAATCCATCTGTACCCAACAGCCTTACGACCATCAAGTAGTTCTTCCAAAGTCTATACTTTGTTTTCATACATGCATCCTCTCTCGAATTTTATGGCCTCGAGCCATTCGTTGGAATCCAGGCCCACCATCGCTTCTCCATAGCTCGTAGGTTCATTGTTGTCTAGCAACATGACCTCCAAGACAGGATTACGTAGCACTATGGAGTAATACGTATATTTGTCGACCTACAAGTTTCGGTAGTGACTTGATCCGAAGTTTCATGATCACTATCATAAGCTTCCACTTCAATTGGTGTAGGTGCCATAGGAACAACTTCCTGTGCCCTGATACACACTAGTTGAAGTGATGGTTCAACAACCTCATCAAGTCTCCACCATCCTCCCACTCAATTCTTTCGAGAGAAACTATTCCTCAAGACAGGACCCGTTTCTAGAAACAATTACTTTTGCTTCTGGATCTGAGATAGGAGGAATACTTAACAATTTTGGGTGTCCTATGAAGATTTATTTATCCGCTTTGGGTTCGAGCTTATCTGGCTGAAACCTTTTCACATAAGCGTCGCAGCCCCAAACTTTTAAGAAATGACAACTTAGGTTTCTCCAAACCATATTTCAAACGGTGTCGTCTCAACGGAATTATGTGGTGCCCTATTAAAGTGAGTGCAGTTGTCTCTAATTCCTAACCCATGAACGATAGTGGTAATTCGATAAGAGACATCATGGTACGCACCATATCCAATAGGGTGCAACTATGATGTTCGGACACACCATCACACTATGGTGTTCCAGGCGGTATTAATTGTGAAACAATTTCCACAATGTCTTAATTGCGTGCCAAAGCTCGTAACTCAGATACTCATCTCTATGCTTATATCATAGACATTTTATCCTCTTGTCATGATGATCTTTAACTTCACTCTAAAATATTACTTGAACCATTCAATAATTCAGACTTGTGTTTCATCAAGTAAATATACAGTATCTACTCAAATCATCCATGAAGTAAGAACATAACGATATCCACTGCGTGCCTCAGCACTCATTGGACTGCACACATCAAAATGTATTACTTCCAACAAGTTGCTTTCTTGTTCCGTTTTTCTGAAAAATGAGGCTTTCAGTCATGTTTCCCATGTGGTATGATTTGCATGTCTCAAGTGATTCAAAATCAAGTGAGTCCAAACGATCCATCTGCATGGAGTTTCTCCATGCGTACATACCAATAGACATGGTTCGCATGTCTCAAACTTTTCAAAAAACGAGTGAGTCCAAAGATCCATCAACATGGAGCTTCTTCATGCGTTTTATACCAATATGACTTTCATGGCAGTGCCACAAGCAGGTGGTACTATCATTACTATCTTATATCTTTTGGCATGTACATATGTATCACTACGATCGAGATTCAATAAACCATTCATTTTAGGTGCAAGACCATTGAAGGTATTATTCAAATAAACAGAGTAACCATTATTCTTCTTAAATGAATAACCGTATTGCGATAGACATAATCCAATCATGTCTATGCTCAACGCAAACACCAAATAACAATTATTTAGGTCTAACACCAATCTCGATGGTAGAGGGAGCAGGCGATGCTTGATCACATCAACCTTTGGAAACACTTCCAACACACATCGTTATCTCACCTTTAGCTAGTCTCCGTTTATTCCATAGCTCTTTTATTTCGAGTTACTAACACTTAGCAACCGAACCGGTATCTTAATACCCTGGTGCTACTAGGAGTACTAGTAAAGTACACATTTAATACAATGTATATCCAATATACTTCTATCAACCTTGCCAGCCTTCTCATCTACCAAGTATCTATGGTAGTTCTGCTTCAGTGACTGTTCCCTCATTACAGAAGCACTTAGTCTCGGGTTTGGGTTCAACCTTGGGTTTCTTCACTGGAGCAGCAACTGATTTGCCGTTTCATGAAGTATTCCTTCTTGCCCTTGCCCGAACTAGTGGTTTCACTAACCATCAACAATTGATGCTCCTTCTTGATTTCTACTTTCGCGGCGTCAAACATCGCGAATATTTCAAGGATCATCATATCTATCCTTGATATGTTATAGTTCATCATGAAGCTCTAGCAGCTTGGTGGCAATGACTTTGGAGAAACATCACTATCTCATCTGGAAGATTAACTCCCACTCGATTCAAGTGATTGTTGTACTCAGACAATCTGAGCATAAGCTCAACGATTGAGCTTTTCTCCCTTAGTTTGCAGGCTAAGAAACTCGTTGGAGGTCTTATACCTCTTGACGTGGGCACAAGCCTGAAATCCCAATTTCAGCCCTCGAAACATCTCGTATGTTCCGTGACATTTCGAAATCATCTTCGATGCCTCAATTCTAAACTGTTTAACATTACTGAACTATCACGTAGTTATCAAAACATGTATGTTAGATGTTTGCAACATCCACAGACGACGTTCGAGGTTCAGCACACCGAGCGGTGCATTAAGGACATAAGCCTTCTACGCAGCAATGAGGACAATCCTCAGTTTACGGACCCAGTCCGCATAATTGCTACTATCAACTTTCAACTAAATTTTCTCTAGGAACATATCTAAAATAGTAGAACTAAAGCACGAGCTACGACATAATTTGCAAAAACCTTATGACTATGTTCAGGATAATTAAGTTCATCTTATCAACTCCCACTCAGATAGACATCCCTCTAGTCATCTAAGTGATACATGATCCGAGTCAACTAGGCCATGTCCGATCATCACGTGAGACGGACTAGTCATCATCGGTGAACATCTTCATGTTGATCGTATCCACTATACGACTCATGTTCGACCTTTCGGTCACTTGTGTTCCGAGGCCATGTCTGTACATGCTAGGCTCGTCAAGTCAACCTAAGTGTTTCGCGTGTGTAAATCTGGCTTACACCCATTGTATGTGAACGTTAGAATCTATCACACCCGATCATCACGTGGTGCTTCGAAACGACGAACTTTCGCAACGGTGCACAGTTAGGGGGAACACTTTCTTGAAATTTTAATGAGGGATCATCTTATTTACTACCGTCGTTCTAAGAAAATAAGATGCATAAACATGATAAACATCACATGCAATCAAAAAGTGACATGATATGGCCAATATCATTTTGCTTCTTTTGATCTCCATCTTCGGGGCTCCACGATCATCATCATCACCGGCATGACACCATGATCTCCATCATCATGATCTCCATCATCATGTCTTCATGAAGTTCTCTCGCCAACTATTACTTATACTACTATGGCTACCGGTTAGCAATAAAGTAAAGTAATTACATGGCGTTGTTCAATGACACGCAGGTCATACAATAAATTAAGACAACTCCTATGGCTCCTGCCGGTTGTCATACTCATCGACATGCAAGTCGTGATTCCTATTACAAGAACATGATCAATCTCATACATCACATATCATTCATCACATTCTTCTTGGCCATATCACATCACATAGCATACCCTGCAAAAACAAGTTAGACGTCCTCTAATTGTTGTTTGCATGTTTTACGTGGCTGCGATGGGTTTCTAGCAAGAACGTTTCTTACCTACGTAAAAGCCGCAACGTGATATGCCAATTGCTATTTACCCTTCATAAGGACCCTTTTCATCGAATCCGATCCGACTAAAGTGGGAGAGACTGGCACCCACTAGCCAGCTTATGCAACAAGTGCATGTCAATCGGTGGAACCTGTCTCACGTAAGTGTACGTGTAAGGTCGGTCCGGGCCGCTTCATACCACAATACCGTCGAAACAAGATTGGACTAGTAACGGTAAGCATATTGAACAAAATCAATGCCCACAACTACTTTGTTTTCTACTCGTGCAAAGAATCTACGCAATAGACCTAGCTCATGATGCCACTATTGGGGAACATAGCAGAAATTCAAAATTTTCTACGCATCACCAAGATCAATCTATGGAGAGACTAGCAACGAGAGAGAGAGAGGGAGTGCATCTTCATACCCTTGAAGATCGCTAAGCGGAAGCATTGCAAGAACGCGGATGAGGTAGTCGTACTCGTGGTGATTCAGATCGCGGTCGATTCCGATCTAAGCGCCGAATAACGGCGCCTCCGCGTTCAACACACATGCAGCCGGTGACGTCTCCCATGCGTTGATCCAGCAAGGAGAGAGGGAGAGGTTGGGGAAGACTCTGTCCAGCAGCAGCACGACGATGTGGTGGTGGTGGAGGAGCGCGGTACTCCAGCAGGGCTTCAGCAAGCACTACGAGAGACGAGGAGAAAGAGAGGTAGGGCTGCGCCAGGGAGAGGTGGAAACTCTTGTGTATGGCAGCCCCAAAACCTCAAGTATATATAGGGGAGAGGGAGGGGGCTGCGCCCCCTCTAGGGTTCCCACCCTAAGGGGTGCGGCAGCCCCAAAAACCCATCTAGGGTGGCGGCCAAGGGGCGGAGAGGGGAAAACTTGCCCCCCAAGCAAGGTGGGGCGCCCCTCCCCAAACCCTAGGCGCCTTGGGCCCTTGTGGGGGGGGGCGCACCAGCCCACCTGGGGCTGGTCCCCTCCCACACTTGGCCCATGCAGCCCTCTGGGGCCGGTGGCCCCACATGGTGGACCCCCGGGACCCTCCCGGTGGTCCCGGTACATTACCGATAACACCCGTAACTTTTCCGGTGACCAAAACAGGACTTCCCATATATAAATCTTTACCTCCGGACCATTCCGGAACTCCTCATGACGTCCGGAATCTCATCCGGGACTCCGAACAACATTCGGTAACCGCGTACATACCTTCCCTATAACCCTAGCATCATCGAACCTTAAGTGTGTAGACCCTACGGGTTCAGGAACCATGCAGACATGACCGAGACAACTCTCCGTCCAGTAACCAACAGTGGGATCTGGATACCCATGTTGGCTCCCACATGTTCCACGATGTTCTCATCGGATGAACCACAATGTCAAGGATTTAATCAATCCCGTATACAATTCCCTTTGTCTATCGGTATAGTACTTGCCCGAGATTCGATCGTCGGTATGCTGATACCTTGTTCAATCTCGTTACCGGCAAGTCTCTTTACTCGTTCCGTAACACATCATCCCGTGATCAACCCCTTGGTCACATTGTGCACAGTATGATGATGTCCTACCGAGTGGGCCCAGAGATACCTCTCCGTTACACGGAGTGACAAATCCCAGTCTTGATTCGTGCCAACCCAACAGACACTTTCAGAGATACCCGTAGTGCACCTTTATAGCCACCCAATTATGTTGTGACGTTTGGTACACCCAAAGCATTCCTACGGTATCCGGGAATTGCACAATCTCATGGTCTAAGGAAATGATACTTGACATTAGAAAAGCTTTAGCATACGAACTACACGATCTTTGTGCTAGGCTTAGGATTGGGTCTTGTCCATCACATCATTCTCCTAATGATGTGATCCTGTTAACAACGACATCCAATGTCCATGGTCAGGAAACCGTAACCAGCTATTGATCAACGAGCTAGTCAATAGAGGCTTACTAGGGACATGGTGTTGTCTATGTGTCCACACATGTATCTGAGTTTCCTATCAATACAATTATAGCATGGATAATAAACGATTATCATGAACAAGGAAATTTAATAATAATAACTAATTTATTATTGCCTCTAGGGCATATTTCCAACACATCATGCCATCTTTACAGTGATGCATTCCATGTATTTTTATGAGTCTTGTAGTGAGTGCATCGAGCTCGTGAAGTAGGGTACTTGCTGTTACTGTTTTGATAGGATGAATCTGCTATATCATGATGCTATGTAAACCTGTTCTACAAGTCATTCTATGCATAATATGGAGATGTTCATAAGGATGTTTTGTTATACATGTCATGCTATATCCATACATGCCCCTGGTTGCATTAATAGCCTGCTGTAGCTTGTTGTAATCTTGCTCTCAAATTGATAAATAATGTTGCTGTCAGCTTGTTAACATTAAGTTCAGTTCTGCCATGAGCTTTGCTAGTGATCCATGCACCCTATGACCATGCTATTGCCATGTTTAGCTTTATAATTATGTCATCTTACTGTTTGTCACCTTATCATGCCATGTATTTCTCTGTGGTGAGTTGTACAAGCTCATCAACATGCCTACTTATTGTTGTTCCTGCCATCTCTGGATCTGTCATATCACTTGCCATGTTTGCATGTATGCTACCATCTTTTCTGATGATCTTTGGAATTAGTTCAGTAAGGGAGTTTTGTTCTTTGTCTTTAGTATTAGCATGTAATGCCTTTGTTTGCCATGTTAAGTTCCTGTAACATGTTGTTTGATAGCTCTAAACATTGCAACCTGATGTTATTTCTGCCAAGTCTATAAACTGTTATTATATGCAATCTTGCCATGTGTTTTTGAGCATGTTCTAGTGATTTCTGGAGATAGCTCAGTGTTCATGTTTTGTCATGTGTTACCTATACATCATATCCATGCCTTTGGTTCTTATGTTGAGGTGCTGTAGCACATAGTTTTGATGCTTGCTAGATGCCTAGTTGCTGTTTTGGACAGCTTGTCCTTTAAACTTGTATAGAGTGTATGTGTTGAACCGTTGCTCCGTTTTGAGTGTGCTCTATATGAAACTTGCTTGATTTTGCATGAAGTTTCACATTATCATGTTGCATCCTTGTTTTGAGAGTGTTTGCTTGATGTTTGTATGCATTTTGCATCAATGCCATGTTTAACTTGTTTTGCTTATATCTTCTAGGCCGTAGCTCCGAATTAAATGAACTTTATATGTAACTTGACTAGAAAATAAGGTTTATTCAGTTCTGTATCAATTTGGTGCATCTCAACTTGCTGTTTAACAACTTGAAAATAAGGTTTATTCAGTTCTGTATCAATTTCTAAATTTGCATATGAGGACTTACTAGAATTGTTATATGTTGTTTCCGGCCTCATTTAACCTTGTTTTGATGTGCTGCTCTTGTATGCATCATCTGTTGCCATGAGTAGCCTCATCTAGCCTTGTCATGCATCATACTTGGTTGAGCATCATGCCTTGTTCATGTGTGGTGTGTTTACCATGTTGTGTGCTTCTTCTCGATAGTTCCCGTTTCGTTGCGATCGTGAGGATTCGTTCTTCTATGCTTGGTTCATCTTCGTGGCTTCATCTTCTTTATGGACTCGTTCTTCTTGCTTGCGGGATTTCAGGCAAGATGACCGCTACCCTGGATCTCACTACTATCATTGCTATGCTAGTTGTTTCGTTCTATCGCTATGCTGCGTTACCTGTCATTTGTTCTTCAAGCCTCCCAATTTGCCATGTCAGCCTCTAACCTTTTCACCCTTCCCAGCAAACCGTTGCCTGGCTTTGTTACCGCTTTGCTCAGCCCCTCTTATAGCGTTGTTAGTTGCAGGTGAAGTTGAAGATTGCTCCATGGTGGACAGGATTATGTTGGGATATCATAATATCTCTTATTTAGTTAATGCATCTATATACTTGGTAAAGGGTGGAAGACTCAACCTTATGCCTGGTGTCTTGTTCCACTCTTGCCGCCCTAGTTTCCGTCATACCAGTGTTATGTTTCCAGATTTTGCGTTCCTTCCGCGGTTGGGTGATTTATGGGACCCCCTAGACAGTTCGCTTTGAATAAAACTCCTCCAGCAAGGCCCAACCTTGGTTTTACCATTTGCCTCACCACCACCTACTTTTCCCTTGGGAGTCGCGCTCTCAAGGGTCATCTTTATTTAGCCCCCCGGGGCCAATACTTCTCTAAGTGCTGGTCCGAACCAGAGCCCTTTGCAGCGCCCCCTCAGGGAAACTTGAGGTCTGGTTTTAGTTGTACGGATTGCTCATCCGGTGTTGCCCTGAGAATGAGATATGTGCAGCTCCTATCAGGATGTCGGCGCATCGGGCGGTCTTGCTGGTCTTGTTTTACCATTGTCGAAATGTCTTTTAAACCGGGATTCCAAGACTGATCGGGTCTTCCTAGGAGAAGGTATATCCTTCGTTGACCGTGAGAGCTTGTGATGGGCTAAGTTGGGACACCCCTGCAGGGTATTATCTTTCGAAAGCCGTGCCTGCGGTTATGTGGTAGATGAGAATTTGTTAATGTCCGGTTGTAGATAACTTGACACCAGATCCGAATTAAAACGCATCAACCGCGTGTGTAGCCGTGATGGTCTCTTTTCGGCGGAGTCCAGGAAGTGAACACGGTTTTGGGTTATGTTTGACGTAAGTAGGAGTTCAGGATCACCTCTTGATCATTGCTAGCTTCACGACCGTTCCGTTTGCTCTCTTTCGTACTCCGTCTGCTAGCAAAGGAAAAATGATTTGTGGAGAATTTCATACATGGGTCGCGCGCCCTATGGCCCAGTAAAGTCAGCCATTTTTTCCTGCCCACGCAGCAATAGAAGAATCCTATTTTTCGCTCAACGCGACATATAGTTTCAGCTACGCGTAGGGAAACCAAGACACGGCGGCCCATTTTTGTTTTTGTTCTGTTTCAAATTTTCTTTTTCTGTTTCTTTCTCTTTTCATTTCCTGTTTCTTTTTATTTTCCCATTGCAAATATATTTTTTAAAAATTTCCGAAATTCCACAATTTTCAAAAAAAGTTTGCACTTTCAATTTTTATTCACAATTTCGTAAAAAGTTACGAATTACAAAAATGTGTTCCTATTTTAAAAATATTTCAATTTTTTTGTCGTGTCAAAATATGTTCAAATTTTAAAAATATTCCCATTTTTAATAAAATGTTCGTATTTTTCACAAAAAATCAAGATTTAAACAAATGCATTAAAAAATGTTCCAAATTGGAAAACTGTTCTTGTTTTAAATATAGGTTTAAAAATTGAAAAAATTGTTTGCATTAAAGAAACATATTTTCTAAAATTCTTCTGCATGTTTAACACATGTTCCCATTTAAAAAATATTGTTCACAACGTAAAAATATTCATATTTTTATTAGAATGTTCAGGTATTTAAGAAATGTATGCGAATTTCACGAAATGTTCAGTTTAAATTTTTTTGTTCTTGCTTTGTCCAAAAATGTATGCAATTTTCAAAAAACTGTTCAAAATTTGGAAAATTGTTCACGTTGCCAAGTATATTTCGTAGTTCATGTTATGAATTCCAAAATTCTGGTCCTTATCAAAAAATGTTTGTAATTTTTATCATTATGATTTTTTTCCAGAATTTTAAAAATTATTCCCATTTTTAGAAAAATGTTTGGGTTTTTCCAAATTTGTGCAAGATTTAAAAATGTTACAAATTTGAAAAATATTCTTGTTTTAGTGATATGTTAAAAAATTGAAAATAATTTTTGCACTAAAAGACACATTTTCTAAATTTCTTCCATATGTTCAAAACATGTTCCCGTCTCCAAAAATTGTCCGCAATTTCAAAAAAAATCGTATTTTTTTATAAAACGTTCATGCTTTTAAGAAATGTTTCTGAATTTCAACAAATGTTCCGTTCAAATTTTTTGTTCTTCTTTTTTTGAAAATGTATAGAATTTAAAAAAAAAATAGAAAATTGTTCACGTTGCCAAGTATATTTGGCATTTCATAGTTATTAGTTTTTGAAAAGTTCAAAAAAAAGTTTTGAATCTGACGTTGCATTAGATTCTTTAATATTAACGCTAACCATTGGATAGCAGAACGCATTTATTTGAGTGACTAGCAACATGTGGTCGGGTCTATGAGATCGTGAGTTCGATCACTCCCATACTGGGCCCGCTCCGCATTCAGCGCATCAAGCTAAGTTGGCTTCTTTAGAATAAGGGACACCATAAATTATTGACAGTGGTAGCTTCCAGTCGTCAATAAAAGAGAATATGCCGGTTAATTATAATTGAAATAAATTATGGGCATGTGCCAATCAAAAAAGAATATACTGGTTTGGCTCTAATTAAAGGGTGCCATGTTGAACTAGAGAATACAGACATGTGGGGGTCTTGATCCATTCTTATATTAAGCTAGAGGCATGTAATTTTATCCTCCTGTTGCAACGCACGGGCATGTGTGCTAGTCAAAACTAAATCAAAAAAAGTTCAAAAAAATCCAATTTTTTTGGGAGAAACATTGACAAAAGTTTTAAGTGCTTGCAAAAATTTGTCACGAAATCACATTTCTAGAAGGCGTGGCAAAAAACAGAAAACAAAATTGGTACTCTGAAATGCTACTTTCAAAAGCATTTTGGAGCAATGAATTTGTTTTTTGCCACGCCTTACAGGAATGTGATTTCATGATGAATTTTTGCAAGCACTCAGAACTTTTGTCAATGTTTCTCCCAAAAAAATGGAATTTTTTAAATTTTTTTCTTCGATTTTACTGTTCACCGAGCTCAAATGAGCTCGGGAACAGAAAGGCACTTTCGTAAGTGAACCTACATCTTTAATCATCTCAAGTTCTTGCACACCTAGTCTTTCCAACTTTTTTCGATAAAGGGCACTTTTATTATCTCGAAATGTAGCATCAAGTGGATACAAAGCATTATGAGTAACACCCGGCCTCTGCATAACTAGGATGCACATAACCAAACACGTAAAGTCTGACAAAATGAAAGGAAACAAAACGATAAATCGGCGATAGTAGAGTCCTATAGACTGACACTATGCCTATGTCGTAAGGGATGGTGGACCGATCCGGAGATTATGCTGCCACCCATGTTTGGTAAAAACCACCGTAGCCACCTGCTCCAACCGCGTACACACCACCTTAAACAACGGTTGGTACTCCGCTCGTTTTAGCGTAGACCATGTATGAAGCGAGTGCGTACAACGAAAAATAACCTGCAAAGGAGAAGCATTTTTATCATTGAAAACCAAATCATTTCTATATAGCCAAAGCGACCATAGTAAGGTGTATTTTCAATCAATTTGAAATGTCGACGAACCAATGACCAAAAATATTCGCGACACTTGTGGGCGGATACAAATTTGATGCTATTTGGATGATTGACCACATAGAACATGCAAACTTGCATTGGAAAAAGAGGTGTTTGATTGTCTCTTCATGAGTACAAAAACAACACTTCTTACTCCCTGGCCAGTTGCGCCATGTGAGGTTGTCTTTGGTTAGAACAACTCCCCTACGAAGATACCACATGAAGATTTTAACTTTTAGTGGAATCTTCGACTTCCAGATTTTCTTATTATTACTCATCGGTACCTCAGAATGCATGAGTGCACGATACATAGAGTCTACTGTGAATGACCCTGATGGAGTAAGGTTCCAGCGAAACACATCTCGGCCTTGTCTAAGATTAATCGAATCTAGACGGGATAAAAGATTGTTCCATGACATAAATCGGGGGCCAATCAAATCTCGCCTAAACGAAATGTTGGGTGGCGATGAACTGAGCACTTGCGCAATAGTATTATTATTTTCGCGAGCAATGTTGTATAGGGCTGGATATTGTTCTCGAAGACTGGCATTGCCTAGCCAAATGCCTTCCTAGAAACGAACCTCCGACCCGTCCCTTATAACAAAAGACCCAAAGCGAAAGAGATGTTTCTTTGCTGCCACTAGGTCAGCCCAAAAGTGTGAGTCGCCAGGTGTCCAATATGCCCGAGACACCACCTTTTGGCCTAGATACTTGTTGCGCAACATGGTTTGCCAAACACCATCCTCAGTAAGAAGTTTAAACAACCATTTACTAAGTAGGGACTCATTCTTGATTTGCAAGTCATGAATTCCCAGGCCACCTTGGTCTTTCGGCCTACAAACCACACTCCATTTGGCCTGTCTGTATTTTTTCTTTTCACCATCTCCTTGCCAAAAGAATCTAGATCTAAAATAGTCCAGTCTTTGCAGGACCCCTTTTGGGAGTTGGAAGAAAGAAAGCATATAGAGAACCATATTTGTGAGGACGAAGTTAATCAAAACCAGCCGTCCTCCAACTGAGAGCAATTTGCCTTTCCAAAACTGCTCAATCGTTTCTCTAACCGCTCCTCTACATGCTTCCACTCCGCAATGGTGAGACACCGATAATGAATCGGTATCCCCAAATATTTAATCGGGAATTGAAAGTGCATTATATCGACTAGAGGGGGGGCGAATAGGCGATTTTTATGAATTCTTCACTAAGGAATTTGTTGGTGAGGAAATTCCTTAGCGAAGAACTACTTGCAGCGGAATAAGTACTCAAAAGTAAACAAAACAGAACACTAGCATAGTCATCATGATGAAATGAAGACAAGCACAGAGTACAGAAAGCGTAAACATAGGATAACACATGATGAAGACAGACAGACTGAAGAAATTGAACTGAGGAAATTGAGAAAGTCTCCAGTCAAAGTCTTCAAACAGATATGAACAAGCACACAACAACTAAAATGAGGGAATGAAAGAGTTGAGGAAATAGAACCAGTAAGCTTGGTGAAGAGAATGATTTGGTAGACCATTTCCAACTGCTGTCTCAGTTGTACGTCTGGTTGGAGCGGCTAGGTATTTAAACCTGAGGACACACAGTCCCGGACACACAGTCCTCACCGTATTCTCCTTGAGCTAAGGTCACACAGACCTCGCCCAATCACTCGTGGTAAGTCTTCAGGTGACTTCCAAACCTTCACAGACTCCGTCACTCGGTGATCCACAATTCCTCTTGGATGTTCTAGACCATGATGCCTAACCGTCTGGAAGAAGCACGTTCTTCAGCGATAACAAGCATCAGATCCACGCAGGATCAATCTCTTCAGTGATGCTCAATCACTTTGGGTTTGAAGGTGTTTGGGTTTGGGTTTTCCTCACTCGATGATTTTCGCTCAAAGTCCTCGGAGGATGGGATGCTCTCAAATGACAAGTGTCAGTTTCTCTCGGAGCAGCCAACCAGCTAGTGGTTGTAGGGGGGCGGCTATTTATAGCCTAGGGAGCAGCCCGACATGATAAGACATAAATGCCCTTCAATGATATGACTGTTAGGTGGGTAGATATTTTGGGACAGCTGGCGCATAGCACAACAACAGTCAGAAGTTTGACTCTCAAATTCCTCAGGACTATCATGTTCCTCACTGTGTAGGCAATCCGCACTGGCGAATTCCTAACTCCTCAGTTAGAACAAATTCCTCAGCAACCAGAAGAACTTCGTCTCTGCTACTGTAGAAATTGACTGAACTGTATGAGATTTTCAATGGCTTCACTCAAAGGGATTGGTAGGTGTAGGATTTTGAGTTGAGCATCACATGAAATTTTTTCCTTAGTATTTCCTCGACCCCCTTTAACAGTATGGTGTTTCCTATGACTCAAGAAAGAGAAAATGAAACTACGAAAACAAAAGTCTTCACGCTTCATGTTCCTCAAATGATTGCCAAGTCTTCAAGGTCACACCAATTTCTTCACTTTCAAAGTCTTCAGAAAGTCTTCAGAAATCCAAAGTATTCAGTTGAAGAACTTCATTTTTAGGTGTCGACTTTCTCAGTAAATATCAAACTCCTCATAGATTTATAGACATGTGTACGCTCACAAACGCATCAGTCCCTTAACCTATAAGTCTTCAATACACCAAAATCACTAAGGGGCACTAGATGCACTTACAATCTCCCCCTTTTTGGTGATTGATGACAATATAGGTTAAGTTTTCAACGGGGATAAACATATGAAGTTTAAATACTGATATTGAGGAATTTGATAGCAAGAGATAGAAGAACTCCCCCTAAAACTGTGCATAGTGAGGAATTTGCTTTTGGAGCAACGCACACTTGAAGAGTATAATCATGGAGATCTCCCCCTATATCTTGTAATTCATACACACATTTGACATATAATATGAAGAATTTAAAATGCATGATGAAATATGGTGACTGATGTAATTCAGCATGCGTGCATTGACATTAATGAGGAATAAGCATGGAGAAGAACTCAGCAAAAATGTCAGGTCACCATAGAGTTTAAGTTTACAACTCGATCCAGCAAAGTCATCAAAAGAACTAGAGTTGTAACTTAGCAAAAAAACGCCCATATAAGATAGGCCCGCTTGAAGACTAACTCAAATTCCTCCCCCTTTGTCATCGAATGACCAAAAGGGTTGAAAATGAGGACTAACGGCTCTGAAGAATATCATGATGATGGAGGAGCGCCAGTGTTGTTGGGGTCGTGTGTCGTTGTAGGGCCTGCCGCAGTGTCTTCCAAGTCTTCATACTCGTCCGTGTCGCGTGATGAAGAATAAGAACTGGCTACCAAGGAAGGAACCTTGACCTTCTTTTATTTCTTCGGTGGAGGAGCAGACCAGTCAAAATCTTCCTTGAAACCCATTTGCGTCAGATCTTCTTCACCATAGAGATGTGACAGAATAGCCCAGGTGCGATCGAAGACTTCATGGAGGTAGTAATGGTTTTTGTTCACTGCATTATGTGTAGCAGTCATGTTGTGAAGAATAGAACCAAACTGACGCTTAACCCATTTGTGGTTTCGATCCACCTTTTGGTTTAGACTAAGAAGCAGCTCATGGTCAGTAATCACACGAGGAGCAGTGGCTTGAGGATTTGGCTTGGATGCATTGGCAGCAGAATCATGAGTGGCAGAGTCATCATTGGTGGAATAAGATGCAGCTTTGCGAAACTGACCATCCAATGGACGAATGCCTTCATCAATAACAGCTGGTGCCGTGCCCTTCTCATCAGCTGAGGAATATGTCCGCTTGAGGACTTCAATCGGGGGCAAGTAGCTAAGGTGATTCTGAAAATCAGCTTTGTAGTTGAGTGAAGACCTTGTTCTGAGGAATCTCATAATCCAAGGAGCATAAGGCTTCAGCTCAAATGGAGAAAGTGCAACATTTGCCAGAGTCCTCATGAAGAAATCATGATAATTGACAGGGATGCCATGCATGATTTTGAATAGCAGATTCTTCATGATGCCAACAATTTCCTCATCAGATGAGTCGTGGCCTTTGATAGGACTCAAAGTCTTAGTCAGAATGTGATAGACTGTTCTTGGCACATACATCAATTCCTTCACGAGGAATGTGGTTCTTGGGGCTCGACCGGGCTTCAGAGGCTTCATTAGCACTTGCATGTAATGAGCAGTGAGTTCAGGTTCTTGGTACAGACAACGAGCACCTTCAGGTGGAGGACTGATTGGCAGGGCATGAGGTAATTCAGAGGCTGGTGCCTTGTAATGAGTGTTTTTGGTCATCCAGTCCAATACCCAAGTGTTGATATCATCAGCATCACCTGTGATGTGCAGAGTTGCGTAGAACTGAAGAATAAGCTCTTCATTCCAATCAACAATGTCAGAGCAAAAGTTGAGCAGTCCTGCATCATGAAGCATACTAAGGACTTGAGAGAAGCAAGGCATTGATTCCATATCCACGTGAGGAATATGCTCGTGGTCGAAGACTTTGTCTTTGTTGAATAGCATTGAAGAATAGAAGTTTGCCTGGCTGGCAGTCCAGAAGCGCTTCCTTCTAAGACGAGCAGAGTCATATGGGTTGAATTCAGTGAAGAAAACATGCTCGCCAAAGAAATCATTAGCCTTGAATTTCTGCTTCTTCGAGAAGGGATCCTTTGGCTTGGGCTGAGGAGTATCAGTCAATTGCATTACCACCTCAGGAATCTCAATCTCAGGATCAACAGGCTGAGGAATTTCAGGCTCTTCTTTAGCTGCAGCCTGGGTCTTAATTAACATTTTCATTAGCACCAGTGGCTGGAATTTCTTCATGGACGGATGGGGTTGCATGAGGTTCTTCCGATCCCATTTCTACTTCAGTAGCAATAGGGGACTGAGGAATTGATTGAAGTGGGGTGAACAGTGAAGAGTTGGGGTGCTGACTTTCCCAAAAGTCATCATTCAGCACGGGTGTGGTACAGCCAATGTCCACATCCTCATCTTCCATTTCTTCAACACCGGCCTCTTCAGCAGTAAACTGAGGCATAGGCAAGGAGATAACTGGTGTTGAAGGGATTGCATCCACTTCAATTTCTTCATCCAACTGCTCTGACGAAGCAGCACAAGGAGTTTCTTCATATGATTCACTTGGAATCACATAATCTTCATCAAAAGGAACAAGGTCCTTTGATGGCATGTATGAGACAAGAACGACATCAATTGGGTTGTCAATTGAGCTTGTCAAAGGCTTCATCTTCTTCGGAGTTGAAGAATCTGATGAAGTTGATGCCTTCCTTTTCTTCACAGCAGCAAGCTCTGTAGTCTTGGTCTTCTTCACATCTGATGCAGATGGAAGGATTGGAGTTTGCGTTTGTGCAGGAGGAGCAGAGGAATTTGGTTCGGTTTCTTCAGGCACAACTGATGCAGTTGCCCTGACTACTTCCTTTTCTTCAGGCGCACCACTAGTTGATGCCCTGGCAATTTCTTCAGCGGCTGGAATGCAGTCATCGGCCCTGGTACTTTCATTTTCTTCAGCAGCCTGATTGTCATCAACGGTGCTGGCATGTTCTTCAGTAGGCTGTGCAGAAGCTTCAGCCTGAGGATTTTCTTGTTGCATTGGGGATGCAACATTTGAAGTGAATTTATCAGTAAACTACACAAATCTGACTTTGGCTCCAGGCCAGTTAGCATAGTAGCGATCAAATTCATCACTCAGTTGCTTGATCTCAGCTTGTAAGGCAACGAGTTCTTCATGGGAAAGATTAAGGACGTTGTCCTTTAGGTAGCGCTGCTTCTTGTAATGTGCTTTCTTCACCCTTCTTCCTTCTTCAAATTTCCATTTTTCTTCTTCAATGAAGGCAGCCAAAACATGACTTTGACCAGGAGTGAGGTTCATCTCCGGCAAAGGCGTGTTTGGGTCCTTGTGCCACAGATCGATGAAATCTAGGATCAACTTTGGATCCAATAATAGTGGAACATTGCTGCCTTTGGCTCTAGCAGCCCTGGCCTGACTGTCTCTGATGATTTCAGCAAGTTCTTCATCATCATCAGAGGGCACTTGAAAGGTGACCTGCTTCTTGTGAGGACTTGGTCGATGGCCTCGTCCAATAGTGGCCTTTTTCTTCAGCAGAGAGGGGCCAGTTGAGGAATTTGGTGTAGCTGAGGAACTTGCAGAAGCTCCTGAGGCAATTGAGATGCCAGTAGTCCTTTGGCACGTGGCGAGATGCAAAGGTGCAGAGGATTTAGTTGGAGCAGCTGAGGACTTTGTCGGAGGAGCTGAGGACTTTGAAGGAGGAGGAGCAGTTTGAGGGGTTGGCCGTGAGGACTTTGAAGAATCTGGTCGTGAGGGTATTGCTGAGGAACTTGGCCGAGAGGGCATTAAGGGTGAAGCACTTGGCTTGTGAGTAGGCTAGGATAATCATCACCGCGCTTGAGGCTGGTGGGATCTGCCAATTGGCCAGGTGCCAACGGAGGTCTTGGGCATTGAGGGTTGAGAGCGAATTTCTTCATATACTTGGGAGTAACATATTTGTACTTCCTCCATTCCCATGCCCATCTCCTCTCAATCTTTTGAATGTGCACCTTGCGTTGATTTCTATCCTCCTCAGGGGGTGTGCAGTACCCGGCATAAATGTCATCAGGGATTTCAAAAGCAGTATTGACCTCAGGCCTCTTTCCACCCTTCTGTGGCTTCTTACCATTAGCCATTTTCTTCAGTTGAGGAATTTGAACAATGGAATTCTCTGAAGATGTATGCAACTTTTCTTCGAGGAACGCTGCAAATGAGTTAATTAAGTTGATGAGAACCTAGTGATTCAGCAGCAGACGTGAGTACCTGTGAACAGAGTATAGTTGCGAGGACTTTGGATAGGTCATATGTGTTCTCAGAAGGTTTTTCAAAAAAGAATAAGTTTGAGGAATTTGACCAGATGAGTCTTGAGGAATTTCACTAAGCGTGCTTTGTCATAGGTTCCAGAGTTTTATAGATCGAAGATCCACACAATTGAGGAATCTTGAAGAAAAATTATTGCCTAGAGAAACGAATCAAGAGCAGATGACATGTGAGGTGTTCAGTGTGTGAAAATTTGAAGAATAAACACCTTTGAAGATTTATAAGAAAACATTTGAATCAAAGAGGGCAGTAAAAGTAACTTTTAAATACCCTTGATGAAGAACATGATGAACTAGGAAGTGTAGATGTGAAGTTCGTCAGTTCGGATCTTCCACGCCCTAACTCTGCAGAGGAAGACAGCTACGGTGGCGGCGGAGTGAAGAAATCCGCAACTGGCACGAGTACGACGGCAAGAGGTCAAGGCAGTGAAGCTCTTCCTCACCGGTGACGATGAAGTAGCGGCGGCGCTAGGGTTTGAGAAGCTCGAGCGGGAGTAAGAACGAGCAGAGTAAAAACGAAGTGAAAAAGGGGAGGGGGTATTTATAGTCGGAGTGAAAAACTGTACGCCCGAGGAAATCGGACGAACGTGCCCCTGGACTTTGTCATTCTCTTGACATGTGTCACCCACGTACTGAGAGGTGGCAATCATGTGAGATCGTGGGTGAATAGAAAAGTATTATCATGGGATGCGGAACTGTTTGAGCGGCAAAGCCGAAATTTTTGATAAGATAAGTTAAAAGTTCCTTTCGCAAATTCTTCAGCTGACAAGGACACAGAAGATTTTGAACGAGTTTCAAAATAGGACGCACATGAAGAATTTGTGAACAGACTGGGTTGAGTTTAGCATAGAGGGGGAAGGGTCCGATCACATTCACTTAGCAGAAAAATCAACTTGAAGAATTAGCAATAAGTGAATGTTGTAGAGGACATAAACTCATATATTATATATAGCCAATGAAGAAAAACGACGGGGATAGTGAAGACAATGCAAAGTTGAAGAATGTGAAAAACTAAGGAATTTCAAAAACGAAGAAAAACTCAAATTGAAGATTTTCAACTTTGGTTGGTGGCGTAACCCACCGTATAAGAAAGCCGATTTCAGACACCACGTACAATTGTCGTAGGGCTCTGAGAATCAATTTCTTCACAATTAGAGGGTTAGTCTTCATTGATTGAAGAAAAACGTTACTTTGTGTGTTGCACATCTAAGTCTTCAATTTTGCATAAGAGTTAGGATGTGTGTCCTTTTCAGAGAACATTCGAAGATTCTAGGATATTTAGCTCACACCGCAACTTGCTAAATCTCTTCTCATCCAAGGGCTTAGTGAAGATATCGGCTAGCTGGTCTTCAGTGCTTACGTGGTCGATGGAGATGTCGCCCTTTAACACATGATCACGAAGAAAATGATGACGAATCTGGATGTGCTTTGTCTTTGAGTGTTGAACTGGGTTATGAGTAATCTTGATAGCGCTCTCATTGTCGCAGTAGAGAGGCACATTCTTCATGTTCATGCCATAGTCCTTGAGTGTTTTCTTCATCCATAGTAATTGAGCACAGCACGACCAACAACAATGTACTCAGCTTCTGAAGTAGATAGTGATACGCAGTTCTGATTCTTCGAGGACCAACAGACCAAAGATCGTCCGAGGAAATGGCATGTGCCTGACGTTGACTTGCGGTCCACACAATCACCAGCATAGTCAGAGTCTGAATATCCAATGAGATCAAAGGAAGAGCCCTTGGGATACCATGATCCAAGTGTTGGTGTGTGAGCTAGATATCAAAGAATATGCTTCACAGCCTTATGGTGTGATTCCTTCAGTGTAGCTTCAAATCGGGCACACATGCAAACACTAAGCATAATATCCAACCTAGATGCACATAGGTACAATAAAGAGCCAATCATGGAACGGTATACCTTTTGATCGAAGTCTTTACCATTTTCATGAGTGCATAGATGGCCATTTCTGAGCATAGGAATTTTGACCCCTTTGCAATCTTGCATGCCGAATTTCCTCAATACATCTTTGAGGTATTTCTCCTGAGATATGAATATGCCATTGCGCTATTGACGAATTTGAAGACCTAAAAAGAATTTCAGTTCTCCCATCATAGACATTTGATATTCTTCACTCATCATATAGGCAAATTCATCACTATAACGTTGGTCAGTACAACCAAAAATGATATCATCAACATAAATTTGGCACACAAACAATTCACCATCATAAGATTTAGTGAAAAAAGTTGGGTCGAGTGAACCGGGTTTGAAGCCTTTCTTCATGAGGAATTCCTTCAAAGTATCATACCACGCCCGAGGGGCCTGCTTGAGGCCATACAGGGCCTTGTTAAGTCTGAAGACTTTGTCAGGATGCTTTGGATCTTCAAAACCTGGGGGTTGAGCAATATATACTTCTTCCTCAAGCTTACCATTGAGGAGTGCACTTTTCACATCCATTTGTTGTAAGATGATATCATGATGGTTAGCATAAGCAAGTAATATGCGAATAGCCTCAAGTCTAGCAACAGGTGCAAAAGTTTCATCGAAATCAATCCCTTGAACTTGCGTGTAGCCTTGAGCTACAAGCCGTGCCTTATTACTCACCACAAGGCCATTTTAATATTGCTTGTTGCAGTAGATCCACTTTGTGCCAATGATATTGTGCTTGCGAGGATCTGGACGTTTGACCAGTTCCCAGACGTTGTTAAGCTTGAACTGATGTAATTCTTCTTGCATAGCTTGAATCCACTCAGGCTCCAGAAATGCTTCATCTACCTTAGTGGGCTCTGTGATAGAGACAAAAGCAAAGTGCCCACAAAAGTTAGACAAATGTGAAGCTTTTGAGCGTGTGAGAGGACCTGGTGCTTCAATGTCATCGATGATTATCTCAATTTGCCCTTCGTTTGCAACGCGAGGATGAGCGGGTTGTCGTCGAGGAATTTGATCCGCATTTTCTTCAGGACCATTTTCCTCAGCACCATTTTCTTCAGGTGCCCCAGCTCAACGTTCTTCATGTTCTGGAATGAATTCTTCAGCAGATTCTTCGGTCGGAATGACATCCTCAGTAGCCCCGAACTTGATTGATTCCTCATGTGCTGGTTCATCTATCACAGAAGGTAGGTGCTCTCTTTGCGAGCCATTAGTTTCATCGAACTGCACATCTACAGTTTCAACAACTTTGTGATGAACGTTGTTGAAGACTTTGTAGGTGTGCTAGTCCTTTCCATAATCAATCATAAAACCTTCATGTGCTTTCGGTGCGAATTTAGAATTGTTATGAGGATCTCTAATCCAACATTTAGCACCGAAGACTTTGAAATAACTTACATTGGGCTTTTTGTCAGTGAGGAGTTCATAAGCAGTCTTCTTGAAGAATTTGTGAAGATATACTATGTTGATGATGTGGCATGCAGTATCAATTGCCTCAATCCAGAAACAACGATGTGTCTTGTATTCACCAAGCATAGTGCGGGCCATCTCAACAAGAGTTCTATTCTTGCGCTCCATGACGCCATCTGCTGAGGAGTATAAGGAGCAGATAACTCATGAGTAATACCAAGTTCATCAAGATAGTCATCAAGACCGGAATTCTTGAACTCGGTACCATTGTCACTTCTGATGTGCTTGATCTTCACACCGAAGTTGGTTGAATCCCTCGAGGAAAATCGTTTGAAGACTTCCTACACCTCATGTTTGTAAGTGACAATGTGCACCCTTGTGTAATGAGAATAATCATCAACAATAACAAAGCCATATAGAGATGCATCATTTGTAACTGCAGAATCATGATTAGGACCAAAGAGATCCATGTGAAGCAATTCAAATGGTCGAGTGGTAGTCATGATAGTCTTCTTTAGATGCTTGGCCTTTGTCATCTTTCCAGCTTCACAGGCTCCACATAAGTGATCCTTGAGGAATTTGACATTCTCAATGCCAATGACATGCTTCTTCTTCGCGAGCGTGTGCAAATTCCTCATGCCAACATGAACAAGTCGTCGATGCCATACCCAGCCTTCTGAAGCTTTTGCAAGTAGGCATACGACCGGTTGTGGTCCTGTAGAGAAATCAACAATGTACAAGTCTCCTCTCCTAAAGCCTCCGAAGACTTTGGAATTGTCAGGTTCCATGGTCACAACACAACGATATTTGCCAAAGACAACAACCATATCGAGATCACAAAGCATCAAGACAGACATGAGGTTGTATCCTAAGGACTCGACAAGCATGACTTTGTCCATGTGTCGATCCTTTGAGATCGCAAACTTACCTAGACCCAATACCTGACTTTTTCCTTTGTCAGCGAAGATGATATGCTTCAGATGCAACGGTGATAAAGGAGCATCCATCAATAGATTCTTGTCACCAGTCATGTGATTTGTACATCCACTATCGAGGACCCACTCATTGGCTTTGGGTTGATCATCCTGCAGATGAATTAGTGCAGCTTACGAACTCATATACTTCATCAGTGAAGAATATGACATCAATATCATCAGATCAATTTCATCAAGCAATAGAACAGATAAAGCAGTATGAGGACATGAGAAATGAAAGTTCATTTCTTCATGTTTAGCCTGTATCCTTTCAGGCAATCTTCAGGTCTCCAGCAAATTCTTCAGACGTTTTAAGCACACCTGGAGACCTGACCCTGCATAAGAGATTAGTTCTTTTTCTTCACCACCCACATCTGAAGGGGTGGCAAGGAATTCATCACTCTGTGAGCACCATATTAGAAAGGTGGCATAGAAGCCAGTCCACTTCATTTCACACAAGAAGAGTTAGGATAAGCATATGAATAAGCAAAGAACTTCTTCGAGGACTTATGAACATAATGTTAGAAGAATAATGCTCATATTCATAGCCTTTAGCTCTTCCCTGCGAAACAGAAAGGTTAGCACAATGATGATCATATGAGGACTTTGATCCTTTTGAGGAATTTGATCCACGTGAGGAATTTGGTCCGTAGGAGGACTTGGATCCATATGAAGAATTTGATCTGGAGTTCCTATTCTTCACAGGTGGTGTCATGAGGACATTCACCTGAAGACTTTCAAGGCAACTTTTGGGAACCCAGATTTTCTTCATAGGGGAACCATTCCTGCAGTTAGTGCCAACATATCTAGCAAATTCTTGACCATTCTGATTTTTGAACAGTTTATAGTTGGAGTCAAATGACTCATCGGAAGAATGAGGAGATTCACATGTAAATCCAGATAAGTTGGATGGATCAAGTGGAGGTCCCTTTGCAGCAACCCATGAGGTTTTGGGGTACTGCTCAGGCTTCCAATATGTTCCATCAACATTGAGTTTCCTCTCAAAGGCAATACCCTCTTTCCTAGGGTTCCCGTTGAGGATCTGCTTTTTAAGCACGTCACAAAGAGTCTGATTGCCTTTGAGGCTTTTGTACATGCCTGTCATGTACAATTCCTTCAGCCCTGCATTGTCAGTGATACTAGCAATGTCCTCAGATGAGGAATTAGTGAGCAGAGACAAATGAAGAATTTGTAGCATTAGAAGCATTTGAATATTCAGGTGAAGAATTAGTAGTTTCACATTCAATGCACTTCAAACATGGAGGAACGAATTCTTCCTAAGTAGCGCTGATTTGTTGAGCAAGTAATGAATCGCGCTCCTTCTGAAGATCTTCATAACTCACCCTTAGCTTCTCAAGATCTTGCTTTCTTTGAAGAAATTCATAAGAAAGCTTCTTGTGATCACATAAGAGAGTGTTATGATGACCTTGAAGGTTGTCAAACTTAGACTGAAGTCTTTGAAGATTTCCGGTCAAGGTTTTAGTGCGATCCATTTCTTCAGCCAACATATCATCACTTTTGTCTAGCATATTTTGAACCTTTTCAAAAGCCTTTTGTTGTTTCACAGCAATCTTAGCAAGTTTAGAGTAGCTGGGCTTGAGGTTTTCATTAGATTCATCCTCACTAGATTCGGAGGAGGGGTATTTGGTTACCTTGGAACCCTTTGCCATGAAGCAATAGGTGGGAGCGTAGTCATCATTGCCTTCATCAGCCTTGTTGGTGATGCCATTTTCTTCAGAGTTGAAGATAGACTTGCTGATGAATGCAGTAGCGAGAGCTAGGCTCGCCACACCACACTCGGACTCCTCAGATGCCTCCTCTTCATCATGTTCCTCAGATTCAGCCTCAGAGTCAATTTCCTTGCCAATGAATGCCCGAGCCTTCTTGGAGCTACTCTTCTTGTGAGATGAAGATTTTTGAGGATTTTGATGATGAAGACTTTGAAGATTTCTTCTTCTTCTTCGCATCATCAGAACTGTAATCCTGGTACTTCTTCTTCTTTGATTCCTTATCCCACTGAGGACAATCTTGAATGTAGTGACTAGGTTTCTTGCATTTGTGGCATAGCCTCTTCTTGTAGTCACTGGATGAGGAATCATTACTCCTTAAGGATTTTCCAAAGCGACCACGTCTTGAGAACTTCTGCAATTTCTTCACGAGCAGTGCTAGTTCCCGGCTCAGTTCATCAGGATCACCAAGGCTGCTACCAGAGTCTTCATCTTCAGACTCCGATACTGCCTTGGCCTTCAGAGCATGTTGAGGGAGTCCTGGATAAGGGGGTATCCGGATGACCGGACTATATACTTTGGCCGGCCTGTTGGACTATGAAGATACAAGACAGAAGACTTCGTCTTGTGTCCGGATGGGACTCTCCTTGGCGTGGAAGGCAAGCTTGGCGATTCGGATGTAGATCTCCTTCTCTATAAACCGACTCTGTGTAACCCTAGCCCCCTCCGGTGTCTATATAAACCGGAGGGTTTAGTCCGTAGGACACAACGACAACAACAACAATCATACCATAGGCGAGCTTCTAGGGTTTAGCCTCTTTGATCTTGTGGTAGATCAACTCTTGTAATACTCATATCATCAAGATCAATCAAGCAGGAAGTAGGGTATTACCTCCATCGAGAGGGCCCGAACCTGGGTAAACATCGTGTCCCCAGTCTCCTGTTACCATTAGCCTTAGACGCACAGTTCGGGACCCCCTACCCGAGATCCGCCGGTTTTGACACCGACATTGGTGCTTTCATTGAGAGTTCCTCTGTGTCGTCGCTGCAATGCTAGATGGCTTCTCCAACCTTCAACCACACTGTCCCGAGTGAGACTTTTCTCCCCGGACAGATCTTTGTGTTCGGCGGCTTCGCACTGCGGGCCAATTCGCTTGGCCATCTGGAGCAGATCGATAGCTACGCCCCTGACCATCATGTCAGGTTTGGAAACCTAAACTACACTGCCGACATCCGCGGAGACTTGATCTACGACGGATTCGGGCCCGTATCAGGAGCGTCGAACAATCACGACGAGCATAACCTAGATCTGCAGTCGGACAGTATTCGAAACATCGCACCTGCCACAGCTCCGGACTATGTTCCAGAGCAGGTCATGCCTTCCGAGGACGGGTGGATGGACCCTGCCCCAAAGGCCGCATCCTCATCGGCGTTGGAGCCGAACATAGACTCCTCTCCTCAGGAAATCTGTACCTCCGGACCCCCGGACTCATCTCCGGTAGTGTGTTCCGGACCGCGTGCATTCGTGCCCATCGAATCTAATTGGGCTCCAGTCATGGAGTTCACCGCCGCGGATATGTTTCAGCACTCACCCTTCGGAGACGTGCTAAATTCATTAAGGTATCTCTCTTTGTCAGGAGACTCCTGGCCGAACTATGTCCGGCTCGAGTGGGAAGCTGGTGACGAAGAAATTCGTTACCCACCCACCACCCACTTAATAGCCATGGTCGATGACTTAACCGACGTGCTTAACTTCGACTCCGTAGACATTGATGGTATAGACGACAATGCGGAAGAAGAACAGGAACCACCGCCCATAGGGTGCTGGACTGCCACCTCTTCATATTACATATATATGGTGGATACCCCCAAAGAAACCAACGATGATGAGGCAATGGGAGATAACCCCTCGGGGAAGAAAGCAAAACATGGGCGTCATCGGCGCCGCTCTAAGCCTTGTCACAACAATACCGACACTGGAGAAGAAAATCCAGATGGTGCCGAAGAGGAATATGATCCTGATCAACCCACCTTCGAGCAAGCCGAATAGGAACACGGGCAGGCTAGCCCAGACGAATAGGCGACAGACGGATACTTGGAAGACGATAACTATATTCCTCCCTCCGAAGACGAGGTGAGCCTCGGTGACGACGAATTCGGCGTACCAGAGGATCCCATAGAGCAGGAGCACTTCGAGCGCAGGCTTATAGCCATTGCAAGAAGCCTAAAAAAGAAGCAGCGGCAGCTCCAAGCGGACCAAGATCTGCTCGCAGACAGATGGACCAAAGTCCTAGTGGCCGAGGAATACGGACTCGAACCCCTGAGCAGGGGATACCCAAAGCATAAACCACTAGAAGAAGAGGCCGAAGAGCCCGAACTTCCATCACAAGATGAGGCTGACCGGCCACCACGTGGCCGGGATAAAACGACATGTAAAGCCGGACACCAGCCCGCACCCCCATGCCGGTTCACTACGGCCCGGGGCAATACGCAGGACCTGCGAGACATATTGGAAAACAACGTAGGACAACCAAGATCGATCTATGGATCATGAGGGCGTGCCACAGCTCATGACACCGATCGTAACGCCGAATATAATACTGATAAATCCGGCCGGGCCGGACATTACCGACCAGACCCAATCGGACTACGCCGCGACATAGCCCGGCACAGAGGTGCCACACACCCCCTCTACTTCACTGATGAAGTAATGGAACATGAATTCCCAGAAGGGTTTAAACCCGTCAACATCGAGTCATACGATGGCACAACAGACCCCGCGGTGTGGATCGAGGATTTTCTTCTCCACATTCACATGGCCTGCGGTGATGACCTACATGCCATCAAGTATCTCCCACTCAAGCTTAAAGGGCGAGCGAGACACTGGCTGAATAGCCTGCCAGTAAACTCCATTGGCAGTTGGGAAAATCTTGAGGACGCATTCCTCGATAACTTCCAAGGCACCTATGTGCGATGACCGGATGCTGATGACTTAAGTCACATTACCCAACAGCCAGGAGAGTCAGCCAGGAAATTCTGGACTCGGTTCCTAACTAAAAAGAACCAAATTGTCGACTATCCGGACGCCAAGGCCCTGGCGGCCTTTAAGCATAGTATCCGTGACGAGTGGCTTGCCCGACACCTCGGCCGAGAAAAACCGAAGACCATGGTGGCACTCATGACACTAATGACCCGCTTTTGCGCGGGTGAGGACAGTTGGCTGGCTCGCAGCAACACAGCGCCAGGAACCCCTGGCACCTCAGATACCCGTGATAGTAACGGAAAGCCATGGCGCAACAGACACAAGCGTCGGAACAATGGCGACAATGCAGAGGATACGACAATCAATGCCGGATTCAGCAACCCCAAATCCGGTCAGCGGAAGAAGCTGTTCAAAAGAAACAATCCGGGATCGTCAAGTCTGGACCGCATACTCGACCGCTCGTGCCAGATTCACGGCACCCCGACAAACCAGCCAATCACACTAACAGAGATTGCTGGGTGTTCAAACAGACCGGCAAGATAAATGCCGAGAACAAGGACAAGGGGCTGCACAGCGATGATGACGAGGAGCCCCGGCGTCCAAACACTGGAGGGCAGAAGAAATCCCCCCTAGGTTAAAATGGTGAACATGATCTATGCCACTCACATCCCCAAACGGGAACGAAAGCGTGCACTTAGGGACGTCTATGCGATGGAGCCCGTCGCCCCAAAATTCAACCCATGGTCATCCTGCCCGATCACCTTTGATCGTAGGGACCATCACACCAGCATCCGTCACGGCGGCTCAGCCGCATTGGTCCTTGACCCAAGCATCGACGGATTCCACCTCACACGAGTCCTCATGGACGGTGGCAGCAACCTGAACCTGCTTTATCAGGACACCGTGCGCAAAATGGGCATCGATCCATCACGGATCAAACCCACCAAAACCACCTTGAAAGGTCTAATTCCAGGGGTAGAGGCCCACTGCACGGGATCAATAACACTGGAAGTGGTCTTCGGATCTCTGGATAACTTCCGAAGCGAGGAGTTAATCTTCGATATCGTCCCTTTCCGTAGTGGCTATCATGCGCTACTTGGATGAACTACGTTCGCTCGTTTCAATGCGGTACCGCACTATGCATACCTCAAGCTCAAGATGCCAGGACCTTGCGGGGTCATAACAGTCAATGGAAACACAGACCGCTCCCTCCGTGTGGAAGAGCATACTGTGGCCCTCGCGGCAGAAGTACAAAGCAGCCTCCTCCGACAAATAGCCAATTCGGCAACAACATCCCCGAACATCATCAAGCGAGTCCGGAGTACCCCGCAACAGGACCGTCAGGCACGCCAGGAGCTCGACTACCAATCCGGCCTCCACGTCAGGGGAATACTTAGGTGGTCCTCTTCAATGATCGTTATACCTGTTCTTACATACCCGCATGTAGCCTGCCCTTGGATAGGATATGTCAAATAGTCCTCTTTTTTCTGCTTAATGCACACCTACGTTTTGCCGTATTGTCCAAATAAATTGGAAGTAGTACATAGCGTCAGCTTCTTATTACTATCCTTATATTTTCCGTTGAATATTTATTCAATATTTGCATCTGTACACTTTGGTACGGCCAGTTTGCCAAGGGCTTCTTATCAAGCCCCATAAAATGGCAAGAAAAGTCCGAACACTTTCAATAGTGCGGCACCCCGAACTTATAGCATTATATGCATCAGCTCCGAATCATGTCTTGGGTCAATAGTTGGGTTAGCCCGGCTCCCTTATTTTGGTACCATACGTTCCGTTATATCGGCTAAGGTAGCACATGGAGAACTACTGCGATTGTGTCCCGGTTCTTCCAGACGAGCACCTCAGTAGAGAAAGCCGAAAACTGACCGTCATGATGTGGCGAGAGCTGGTCGCTGTTCGCGAGGTAGTAAAATCCCTAAAGATTTTTTCCGATTTAGGCATGTATAATGCCCCAATTCGGCTTTCCGAATACTAGGGGCTTCGCCAAAATTTAAAATTATAGACTTCTATGGCCAAGTGAGAGTTATAAAGCCGAATAGTCCGATTGCCTGGTTCGCTGCGCTAAACACCTCCTTAAAGGACCAAGAATTTGGATAAAGAGTGTTTAGGTTTTCCACGAACACCCCAGTACTAGTTACAAGGGGGCGGAAGCCGACGACTGGCCTACTTTCAGATTTTTATAAACGGACGAGAGGAGGTAATATTTTAAATCAAACAAAGCATTATATAGCGCAACCGAACTCGTCCTCATATTACACAGACGACATGAGTACATTTACTCGAAAATAATGTTCTTAGGACATTCATTCGCCACAAGCCGAGCGCCTTTCATAACGCCACTATAATACATTTTGTGGTAGCGATGCTCCTTGCCCTTCGGGGGTCTATCCTTCACGAGCTGCTCAGCGTCCAGTTTGCCCCAATGCATCTTCACGTGGGCAAAGGCCCGTCGGGCACCCTCAATACATGCGGACTGCTTGATGACTTCTAGTCGTGGACAGGCACGCACCATCCGCTTCACCAGGCCAAAGTAGCTGCCGGGCAGGGGCTCGCCAGGCCACATCCAGACTATGAGGTCCCTCATGGCCTGTTCGGCCGCATTGTGGAGTTCGACCAGCTGCTTCAGTTGGTCACTCACAGGCATCGGGTGTTCGGCCCCAGTATATTGGGACAAGAACAGCTTCTCCGTAGAGCTCTCCTCTTCAGTGCGATAGAACTCCGCGGCATCCGAAATGCTGCGTGGCAGATCTGCGAATGCCCCTGGAGAGCTTCGGATTCGTGTAAGTAAAAGAAATGACTCCTCCACATGCTTTCTTTTCATAAAGAACGCCTTACCCTCCGCTATCTTCTTGGCCGCCTGGATTTCCCGGAGGGCCTTTTGGGCTTCGGCCTTGGCGTCGGCCGCGCTCTGGAGGGCCTTTGCAAGCTCAGACACTTGCGTCTTGTAGTCATGCTCCAGGGAGCCGAACTTCTTGCCGAGCTCCTGGATCTCCTACTATACCTCTCCCACCCGAGCGTCTTGCTTCTCTCGCTCAGTGCGCTCCGTATCTGCCTTGGCTTCGGCCGCGGACAGCGCTTCCTTCAGGGCCACCACTTCGGTCGCGGTCCCTATCAAAAGCCATGATGCTTTTTGTTAGCATCACCAACTTTTTATCCTCTATATGACATATGGATGGGGTTCCTCTTACCTTTGTTCGCCTCGAGCTGCTTCTCCACGAGGCCGAGCTCTTCTTCAACCTGCCCCAGTTCGCGCTTGTTTCCGGCAACCTCAGCCGTGCACGCAGCAGCGGTCAGCAGTAGTGCCTGTTTGATTCATTCAGACAAATACCATTAGCTTCCTGCGGTTTTTTACTTGACCCTCCGTTTGGCTTTTCTTTCCGAATATCAACCAGAGTATCAGGGGCTACTGTCTATCGGGTGATGTTTCCTCACACTTTCCTTACCTCAAAGCCTGTTAGCAGGCTGGTGCAGGCTTCGGTCAATCCGCCCTTGGCGGACCGAACCTTCTCAATCACCGTACCCATAAGTGTACGGTGTTCATCCTCGATGGAAGCGCCTTGAAGCACTTCCAACAAATTATCCGATGCCTCCGGCTGGGCAGAGGTCATCAGCACGGCCAGCTCGCCCTCCTTCGCGAGGGACTGCTTACCGGAATCCGGAACCTTTGTAGGCTCCGGCGCAGTGACTGGCTGGGAGCCAGACTTGCTGTGGCTCCCGTCAGCATAATCCATGGGGTTCTCATCCCCCATGTGTCCGGCGCCCGAGATTTTGCCTTCGGGCATCCCCAGAACCATCGCCTCCTGCTCTAGCATCCTTCGGGACAACACCTCGGTGTCATCCACAGGTCGTGGGGAGGTCGCCGTCAGGAGCGAATTCATCTCTGACTCATTTAGAGACTCCTCCGAAGAGGACTCCTTGAGATCGGACCCGGCCAGACTGCATAAACGTGTTCGGTGTCATTACAAACCATGAGGTCAAAGTCGCACGGAAAGTATTATGTAATGCGGATACTTACGACCTCGCCCCGGGCTTGCCCCTGGGCAGCCACTCCTCGTCGCTGAAAGCGGCGGTAGTGGAGTGATTAGGAAGGGACGCCTTTCCCTTCTTCGGTGTCCCGGCCTCCCCTGACGGGGCGGCCTTCCTTTTCTTCTCCTCACTGGCGCGGGGAGGAGGCATTTTTTCATGTTCTCCCCCGTCTTCGGGGGGAGAATCTTCCTCGTCGTCTTTGGATGACGACTCTATCACGGCCTTGCGCCGGGAACCTTTTCTAGTCCCCGCGGCCGACTTCTTGGACCCTTCGGCCCCTTCAGTGGAGGCAGCCTTCTTCTTCTTCCTCTCCTCCCCTCGTGGGAGGAGTGCGCCTCGTCATCCTCTGGCGAGGCGTCTGGTGCGGCTTCGTGCCGGAGACCCTTCCGGGTCCCAGCGGCCTTCTTCTCGGCCTTTTCTCCGGCACCTTGTAAGGCGCCGAAACCAGCATCTCCACTAGGAGTGCGCCTACTGGGTCATCACGCAATGGAGCCGGAAAGTTAATCCGCTTCGCTGTCTCCACCCACTCCTGTTCGGTCAGCATAGTTACCTAAGAATCCTCCCACAAATGTGCCAAGAAGGAAACATCTTGTAATAACCAGAGGACTTACCGGACTGGCGAGGTGGCTTGCACTGAGCCCCCGGTCCTCAGAAAGGGGAGGAGGAACTTTGCCGGTCTTGAACAACACCTTCCAGATTTCTTTGTGCATTGTGCCGAAGAGCTCTAGTAGCATCTGGTGTTCGGCCGGGTCGAACTCCCACATATCAAAAGCCCATCTTTGGCACGGGAGAATCCGGCGAATGAGCATGACCTGGACCACATTGACAAGCTTGATCTTCTTGTCCCTCATACCTCTGATGCAGGTCTCGAGTCCGGCCAGCTCTGTGGGTTCGCCCCAGGCCAGGCCCTTCTTCTCCCAAGAAGTGAGCCGCGTGGGGATTCCGGATCTGAATTTGGGGTCCGCCGCCCAGTTGGCGTCGCGCGGCTCGGTGATGTAGAACCACCCTGATTGCCACCCCTTTACGGTCTCCACGAAGGAGCCGTCAAGCCATGTGACGTTGGGCATCTTGCCAACCATGGCGCCTCCGCACTCCGCCTGTTGGCCGCTCACGATCTTCGGCTTCACGCAGAAGATCTTCAACCATAGGCCGAAGTGAGGCTTGATGCGGAGGAAGGCCTCGCACACGACGATGAACTCCGAGATGTTGAGGACGAAATTCAGGCCTAGATCGTGAAAATCTAGCCCGTAGTAGTACATGAGCCCACGGACAAATGGGTGGAGTGGAAATCCTAGTCCGCGAATGAAATGAGGGAGAAATACTACTCTCTCCCGAGACTTCGGAGTAGGGGTAACCTGTCCCTCTGTTGGAAGCCTGTGCGCGATATTCTCGGCCAAGTATCCAGCCTCCCAAAGCTCGATGACGTTATCCTCTGTGACAGAGGAGGCCATCCACTTGCCTCCTGCTCCGGACATGATGCGATCCTACGGAGAAGGTGAGAATTTGGGAGCTGGAGCTCAGGGGTGCGAGAACAGATGAGCAAAGGAGGAAGAAGGCGTGGGTGAAAACGGGAGATCTCTATCCCTTTATAAAGGCAATGAAGAATGTGCGCCTCCCCACTTGCCTCTCGAAATCTCTTATTTTTCCGAGCACCTCAATTAATGGTGCTGGTTGGGTTACCCGTGCCCGTATTGATGGAGATCCCGCGATAAGGGGACACGATCTCTGCTTTGACAAGACGTGCCAAAGAAACCGCCTCGCGATGTGTGCGGGAGCGGGTTGTAAAAACGGTTCGAATAAGTTACCGAGCCATGGCGTGATGTCACCCAACAAAGAATTGTCAGCAGATCGGATTAGTGGATAATTATTCTCTCCACGGTGGTATATGGAGTTTATCTTGCAGAGCGGGACACGGTCCTTGTGTTCGGAATCAATTTTGGAGTATTCGGAGGTGGAACCTGCCTCGCAATGCCGAAGAAAATCTACGCGCCGTAGTCATCGTCATTGAAGCCTGGTTCAGGGGCTACTGAGGGAGTCCTGGATAAGGGGGTATCCGGACGGCTGGACTATATACTTTGGACGGACGGTTGGACTATGAAGATACAAGACAAAAGACTTCGTCCCGTGTCCGGATGGGACTCTCCTTGGCGTGGAAGGCAAGCTTGGCGATTCAGATGTAGATCTCCTTCTCTGTAAACCGACTCTGTGTAACCCTAGCCCCCTCCGGTGTCTATATAAACCGGAGGGTTTAGTCCGTAGGACACAACGACAACAACAACAATCATACCATAGGCGAGCTTCTAGGGTCTAGCCTCTCTGATCTCGTGGTATATCAACTCTTGTAATACTCATATCATCAAGATCAATCAAGCAGGAAGTAGGGTATTACCTCCATCGAGAGGGCCCGAACCTGGGTAAACATCATGTCCCCAGTCTCCTGTTACCATTAGCCTTAGACGCACAGTTCGGGACCCCTACCCGAGATCTGCCGGTTTTGACACCGACACACGTGATCTGCCATAGCTCGAACCATAGAGATCTCTCTTCTCAGCAAGCTGGAACTCATGAGTGTTTAGCCTCTCGAGGATATCAGTGGATCAAGTGACTTGTAATCAGCACGTTCTTGTATCATCAGTGCCAGAGTATCAATTGAAGAATCAAGTGATCTCAGCAATTTCTTCACCACCTCATGGTCGGTGATGTCAGTGGCACCAAGTGCTTGAAGCTCATTTGAGATGTCAGTGAGGCGATCGAAGGTTTGCTGAACATTTTCATTGTCAAGTCTTTTGAAGCAGTTGAAGAGATTGTGAAGAACATCAACATGAGAGTCACGTAGAGTTGAGACTCCTTCATTCACTTTGGACAGTCTATCCCATATAAGCTTAGCAGTTTCCAAAGCACTCACTCTTCCATACTGCCCATTGCTCAAATGGCCACATATGATGTTCTTCGCTTGAGAATCGAGTTGCTTGAATCTCTTCACACCAGAGATCATTATCAATTGCCTCAAGATGCATTCGCATCTTATTCTTCCAGTAGGGGTAGTCCGTTCCATCAAAAGTAGGACACCCAGCAGAGACCTTGATCATACCTGTGGTCGACATAACTAAAACTCTAGGCAGTTAAACCAAAATCACACAGAACAAGGGAGTACCTCGCTCTGATACCAATTGAAAGTGCATTATATCGACTAGAGGGGGGTGAATAGGCGATTTTTATGAATTCTTCATTGAGGAATTTGTTGGTGAGGAAATTACTTAGCGAAGAACTACTTGCAGCGGAATAAGTACTCAAAAGTAAACATAACAGAACACTAGCATATTCATCGTGATGAAATGAAGACAAGCACAGAGTACAGAAAGTGTAAACACAGGATAACGCAGGATGAAGACAGACAGACTGAAGAAATTGAACTGAGGAAATTGAGAAAGTCTTCAGTCAAAGTCTTCAAACAGATATGAACAAGCACACAACAACTGAAATGAGGAAATGAAAGAGTTGAGGAAATAGAACCAGTAAGCTTGGTGAAGACAATGATTTGGTAGACCAGTTCCAACTGCTGTCTCAGTTGTACGTCTGGTTGGAGCGGCTAGGTATTTAAACCTGAGGACACACAGTCCTCACCGTATTCTCCTTGAGCTAAGGTCACACAGACCTCGCCCAATCACTCGTGGTAAGTCTTTAGGTGATTTCCAAACCTTCACAGACTCGGTCACTCGGCGATCCACAATTCCTCTTGGATGCTCTAGACCATGACGCATAACCGTCTGGAAGAAGCATAGTCTTCAAAGGTAACAAGCGTCGGATCCACGCAGGATCAATCTCTTCAGTGATGCTCAATCACTTTGGGTTTGAAGGTGTTTGGGTTTGGGTTTTCCTCACTCGATGATTTTCGGTCAAATTCCTCAGAGGATGGGATGCTCTCAAATGACAAGTGTCAGTTTCTCTCGGAGCAGCCAACCAGCTAGTGGTTGTAAGGGGCGACTATTTATAGCCTAGGGAGCAGCCCGACATGATAAGACATAAATGCCCTTCAATGATATGACCGTTAGGTGGGTAGATATTTTGGGACAGCTGGCGCATAGCACAACAACAGTCGGAAGTTTGACTCTCAAATTCCTCAAGGCTATCATGTTCCTCACTATGTAGGCAATCCGCACTAGCGAATTCCTAACTCCTCAGTCAGAACAAATTCCTCAGCAACCAGAAGAACTTCGTCTCTGTTACTGTAGAAATTGACTGAACTATATAAGATTTACAATGGCTTCACTCGAAGAGATTGGTAGGTGTAGGATTTTGAGTTGAGCATCACATGGAAATTTTTCCTTAGTATTTCCTTGACCCCCTTTAACAGTACGGTGTTTCCTATGACTCAAGAAAGAGAAAATGAAGCTACGAAAACAAAAGTCTTCACGCTTCATGTTCCTCGAATGATTGCTAAGTCTTCAAGGTCACACCAATTTCTTCATTTTCAAAGTCTTCAGAAAGTCTTCAGAAATCCAAAGTATTCAGTTGAAGAACTTCATTTTTAGGGCTCGACATTCTGTGTAAATATCAAACTCCTCATAGACTTATAGACCTGTGTACACCCACAAACGCATCAGTCCCTTAACCTATAAGTCCTCAATACACCAAAATCACTAAGGGGCACTAGATGCACTTACAGGATTTTTTTTTGAGGAACTAGGACAGTGGGAGAGGCTCCCACTGTCAAATATACTATATTATAAAATGCACAGAATTACATGGCTGTAATTACATCATGTACAAGTTTCATCCCCACTACCTTTGTAGTGGATTATAGAGCAACTAAGAGGGTGTAATTAATTAGAGGGTAGGGAGTCTAAAAGTAAAAAAGATAAACTCTTTCTTATTATGTTTAACCCTATATTGAAGGAGACTAAAGTCCTCTTTGAATCTGCTCATCCAAGAGTGGTAGGATGGATTTATATCTCTGAAAAGTTTATTATTCATTTCTTTCCAAATGCTCCAGGATGCTTGCAGGATGAGCTCCATGAACAAAGGCCTGCCCCAATTGATTTTAGCTTGTTCTAACCAGGACAGCCTAGTAGCTTGATCACCAGGGTCTAGCCCGAAGGTTGCCCAGCAGTTTCTGCTAAATGGGCAAGTGAAGATCATGTGATCAATGTCTTCTTCTTTTTGGCCACAAAGTAGGCAGTTGAGATTAGTACCAATGTTATAATGCCTTCTCTTCAACATGTTTCGTGTGTTCAATCTATCAGATAGCATGAGCCACCCAAATACCTTGAGTTTAGCAGTGACCCTTGACTTCCACAACCAGTGGTATGTTTTGTGGGCCTTCATATCTCTAAAGTAGAATTTGTAGTACTTGCTGGCTGAAAATTCTCTACCTTTCCAAGGGTAAGTCCAGCTATCTTTTGCATGCTGGCTGTTGTCTAGTGTAATGTTTCTGACCAAGTTTTGCATATCTTGTAGCTCTTCCAGTGCTTGTGCAGAGAGTGGTAGAAAGAAAGCTTCATCCAGTGAGTTAATGGTCAAGAAATCTTTGACTGAGCAGTCTTCATTTCTGACATAAGAAAATGCCCTAGGATGTGTGTCAGATAAGACTTCTTCTAACCACATGTCTTTCCACATTAGTACATTTTCCCCACATCTCATTTCCACCTTTGAAATTCCTCTAAAGATAGGAGTTAGCTTGAGGATGTATCTCCACCAGAATGATCCACATGGGTCCAAGGCATGTGGAATTTTATTGGAATAGTAGGCGGTCCAAAGCAGTTCCACCCAGGGAAGGTCATGGTGATTGTAAAATTTGTGTAAATATTTGAGTAGCAAAGCATCACCTTGTACCTTGAGATTTATGATTCCAAGCCCCCCACTCTTCTTAGGTCTGCACACTCTATCCCACGTAGCTAGTGAGTTGCATTTTTCACCTTGTTCTGTCTTCTTTGTCCAGAGGCATCTCCTTCTTAGTTTATCCAATAGCTCTAGGATTTTAGGTGGGAATCTCAGTGTGCATAGTGCAAAAATTGTAAGTGAGGTGATGACTGTGTTTACTAAGGAAAGTTTAGAGCCATATGACATCATTGCTAAAGTAGAAGTGAGCCTTCTTTCCATGTTGCAGACAATAGGCATTAGATCCTGGAAAGAAGGTTTTGAAGTCCCAAGAGGTAATCCAAGGTATGTAAATGGCATTTTGCCGATTGTACATCCAAAGATGTGCGCAAGCAAACAGGTCAGCATATTCGGCCACCGCCTCAGTGGCTTCTCCAAAGCAAAAAAGTTCGCTTTTATGGAAGTTTATTTTAAGACCCGACATTTGATCAACAGTCTTTCCAACTTGGTGTCCTTTCTCTGGATTCACATGATATTTCACTCCATGGATATCAAGTATTCCATCTCCCGGGGATACGAAAATTCTCAACAATCAACAAAAATACTCCGTCCGTTCCTAAATATAAGTCTTTTTAGAGATTTCACTACAAACTACATACCATGTATATAGACATGTTTTAGAGTGTAAATTCATTCATTTTTTTCTTCATATGTACTCCCTCCGTCCCATAATATAATAACATTTTTGACACTACACTAGTAGTGTCAAAAACGTTCTTATATTATGGGACGGGGGGAGTAGTTTGTAGTGGAATCTCTAAAAAGACTTATATTTAGGAACGGATGGCCATACCAACTGACACCACATTAGGCATGACCTCAAGCATGGTACATCACCATTTGATCCGTTGGTGCAGGGTAGCGTCGCGATGTGGCACGTTTTAGCTTCACCCCTGATAATAAAACTGTATTTTCATTCATATAAGCATGCATATCAAGCACGTGCAAGCATACAACTTAGATGAATCGTAACACAATATCCCATTAGCCGGTCTAAACTATAGCGTGAATCTCCAGTCTAAAATTATTAGAGTATATATTCGGTTTATGTATTTGGTAGTTCAAGTTGTAATCTATCTCTACTATCCTTGGCCCCCAAGTTTTGTATCTTATATAAACAGCCCTTCGAGGCAATAATAGATATTCAGAATCCAATAATTTTCATGGTATCCGTCGCCTAGGTTATCTCCTCGACATGGCCTCTCCGCCGGCCCCTCCACCTCTCCCGGTAAGGCCCCTCTTTACCGCGGCTGAGTTCAACGCCGCCAGATCGCCATCCTTCTCTTATTCCTCCTACAACCCTAGTTCTCTTACCCACCACCAATACACCCTTCCACCACCACAAATCTCTCTAGCAGATACAATTGCTGATGTTGCGCCGTTCATACCCATCTCGCTTGGTCTCGCTGCCCACAATTACTACCACTGGCGCCATCTCTTCCATATCCACCTTGGTCGTTGTGGTCTACGCCACCATATACATCCATCCTCTGTCCGGTAGCCTGCCAATCCTTGTTGGGTGAAGGACGATCTCACGATCATCCAATGGATTTATACTCGGATCTCAACCGAGCTCTTCAATCTTGTCTCCAACCATGACGCCACCGCAGCCGAGCTTTGGGCCTCTCTTCAACAGTTGTTTCTAGACAACTCTGACGCCCGCATCAATGCTCTCCACACCAAGCTCCGCACCATCATCCAAGGAGACTCCTTGGTCACTGTCTTCTGCCAGCGGATCAAGTCGATCGGTGATGAACTCCGGCAGCTTGGGCATCACGTCGACGACTGCGTCCTCATCAACGCTCTTCTCGTCGGCCTCGGTGAGCAGTTTCAGAAACGGGGTGGCCTTCATCCCCATGTTGCGGCCCTATCCTTCCTTCGGCGAGGTCCGCTCTATCCTTCAGCTCGAGGCTCAGAACCAAGCTCGCAAGGCCACCCTCCCGCAAGTGTTTCATGTCACCACCAAGTCTTCCGCGCCAGCTCCATCATCTTCGTCACCGGCACTTGCCCAGCCGCCTCCAGGCTGGCGCCCAAGCCCTAACTACTGCGGGAAGAATCCCGTGTACCAGCCACCCCAGCCTCGCTCCGCCAGCTCTTTAGTGTTGTGATGCCCCCGATTCAATCATACAGTAATCATACACACAAATGTGTACAATCAAGATCAGGGACTCATGGGAAGATATCACAACACAACTCTAGATACAAATAAAAATAATATAAGCTTTATATTACAAGCCAGGGGCCTCGAGGGATCGAATACATAGCTCGATACACAAGAGTCAGCGGAAGAAACAATATCTGAGAATCAGACATAAGTTAAACAAGGACGCCTTAAGAAGGCTAGCACAAAAGCAACAACGATCGAAGAGGCAAGGACTCCTGCCTGGGACCTTCTAACTACTCCTGGTCATTGTCGATCTTCACGTAGCAACATCCATCAGCGGTGGCATCTGGCTCCAGGGATCCACCATCTGGTTGCAACAACCGGAAAGAAGAAAGAAAGGGGAAAGGGGGGTAGCAAAGCAACCATGAGTACTCATCCAAAGTACTCGCAAGCATCAGATCTATACTAAGTATGCATTGGTATCAAATGGAAGGGTTGTATCTGTGGACTGAACTGCAGAATGCCAGAATAGAGGGGGAAGGCCTAGCCTATCGAAGAATAGCATCTTCAAGCAGCTCCAAACATCTTGCAGCATGTAGAAGAGTAAAGAGTAGCATTTTAATATTTAACAATCATGTTGTAACATCAACTCCCAGAGATCCTTCCCCGACTCCCCGCGGGAAAGCAATCTCGGAGCCACACATCCATCTCATATCTCAAGTATCCATTTCTAGTTATATAAGATCGGGATATAAGTATGAACGTCCATTACCGTGGACACGGTATTCGAATATATATCTTCCCTGCAGGGGTGCACCACGTTACCCAACACGCTCGATCACTCTGGCCGAACACACCTTTCTGGGGTCAATGCCCGGCCTCGGAAGATCAACAGAGAGGTCCCCGCCGGTCTACATCCTAAGCGCTTCGGGGTCTTGGGCCCATCGCCCGCAGCACTCCAGGTCATTGCGCGCAGGGTGAATACCAGCACCGCCTCGAATGGCCAGCACGATCCGACCGTGCTGCACTGCTGAACTGGACATCTGACAAAGCTTTGGCTGATACTGCGACGTTAAGCCCATAACTATTCTCACGTGGTTGTTAGTGCGTAAAGGCCATATGCCAACTCAGAACAAATACCTAAACCTCTTAGTGCATTGGGGGCTCGGGGAAACGAGCAGAGACTCACGATAATGTGACCCCGTTGCCCCGTCTCGTGGACTTACGGCAAGGGCCCAGAATGCCCGACCGTGCCACGTAGAAAACTCGCGGATGCTCTACGGGCCCGCTCGACTTTCACATCAACTCGTGGGTACCCCTCAGGGCCGACCCGACTTCAACAATGGTCTCAAGTAAAGTCAAGGTAACCATGTGTCGAAACATCAAGGGGAAAATACAAGGAATCACCCATGGAGGATTCCACTCGATGTAATCATCAAGGTGAACGTAAGAGGATCCACCCTCGAGGATCACACTTGTGGTGTTGCACGACAGCCGTATCGGGAATGGTGAAAAAGGAACCACCCTCGTTGACCACGACTGAATAGGTACACTACAAAGATCTCATCAGAAGTGATGTATGAGGTTCCACCCTCGGCACTCGATGGTAACTCTGTAGAGTCGAGCATCAAAAGGGGCGTGATCTGATGTGAGATGTCGGGCTCTGGTCGTCGATCAAGTTGATAGAGGCGTCGATGAAGCAGGGGCAACAAGGACGAGGTGGGGGTCACTGATGGATCACTAACCAACCTATACTAAGCAGTTTAGGGTAAGCAGGTAAGGTACAATAGCAGGTTACAAAAGCAGGCTATGCATCAAAATAGGAGCAATCAATTATAGTAGCAAAATCTAATGCAAGCATGAGAGAATGGAATGGGCGATATCGGGATGATCAAAGGGGGGCTTGCCTAGAAGCTCCGCTGAAAGGGAAGAGTGTTGTCGGTGATGTAGTCGATCACAGGGGCATCAGCAGCGGTATCGGGGTCTACCGGAGAGAAGATGGGGAAGAAATAGTAAATAGACGCAAAAATAATCATAACAAGACAATAAGTGGGGCTATAGGTGTTCGAACGCGGTGCTAGGCGATAATGGCGAAGGGGGAAAACATCCGGGAAAGTTTTCCCGGTTCCGGACGTCTGTCAGAAAGATGATCCGAAGGGGAAAACTTCAACATTTGCTCTGCTAGGGACGTGTGGCGGACGAACGGACTACTTATTCGGATTCGTCTCGTTGTTCCGAGTAACTTTCATGTATAAAGCTTTTTGATCCGAGCTACGGTTTATTTATTATGATTTTTCAAAGATTTAAACATTATTTTGGAATTTAATTTAATTCGAAAATAAATAACAAATTGCTACATGTACCCAGCTCTGTGTACACAGAAGTGTACACAGAGGATGACATGTGGGCCAGGGGGACCCGGTTGACCAGTCAACGTTTGGCTGGTCAACAGGGGTGGGACCCCCCTCTCATGCACTCATTCACCTAATTATGGATTAGTTAGGCTAACTAAGTAATTAGTTTAATTGAACCATTTTAATTAAGTTAATTAAATTTTAGTTAATTAATTAACTAATTAATTTATTAATTAACATATTTTTCATCATTTTTATTTACAGGGGCAGGCCCCACTGGTCGGTAGCCCAGGCTGACCGAGGCGGTTAACGGGGTGAACGGGCATGTGCGCCCGCGTGTGCGCCCGAGGCCACCGGGAGGGCGACGGCCATGACCACGGGTCGGAGCCGCGGGACGTGGTGACTAGGGAAGGCGGACGCCGGCGGTGGCATGGTGCCGGCGGGCGGCATCGAAGGAGAGGTGGGGCAGAAACAGGGCGCGGGGAGTAGGAGGGCGCGCAGGGTGGCGGTGGAGCAGCAGCAAACCACATCGGCAAGCGCGTGTGCGGGAAGCGCGGCATCGGGCAGGCACGACCACGGCGAGGTCAGCGTAGGCCGCGAGCACGGCCACCGAACGCATGCGGGACGATGACGACGGGCAGGACAGCGCATGGACACGGTACAGTGCGCGACGACGGGATGAAAAGGGGGAGGCGGACGTTGAGGGCCTCACCAGCGATGGAGGGAAGCGGGAGGGGGGGCGAGGATCGGGGTCGGTCGGCGATGGAGAGGCGGGGACGAGGCAGTCCAGCGCGAGGCGAGGAGGCGTCGGCCTTCACGGAGTCAGGCGTCGCCGGGGTGGGCGTTAGCGTCGAGGGGGGTGGGGCGGCGCGTTCATCGGGGGTCGGGGGCCAGCGCCCCCGATCCAGATCGGGACGTGGGATGGGGGGAGAGGAGCGACTGGGGAGGAGTGGGGATCGGGAGATGGTTAGGGTTCGGGGAGTGGGGGTGGCCTAATAGGCTAGGGAAGCGGGGGAGTGGGCCGCCTTAGGTGGGCTGGCTAGTGGGAGTGGGACGAGGCCTGGGGAGGTTCTTCTTTCCTGTTTTTTTGGTTGCCTTCTCCTTTTATTTTACTTACTTTTGCCTTTCTTTTTTTACTGACTTTAAATACGAAAACGGAACTGACTTCGAAACAACGTGAACTTAACCACAGTAAATCTTGATGACATGGCACCATTAGCGTGATTACTGTTGCATAATTATCCGGGCGTTACAATTCTCCACCACTACAAAAAATCTCGTCCCGAGATTTAGGAGGTAGAAGGAAATAAAGCGGGGTATTCTTCACGAAGACAATCCTCGCATTCCCAAGTGGATTCGTCTTCAGAGTGATGCGACCACTGGACCTTGAGGAATTTGATCGCCTTCTAACGTGTGCGGCGTTCAGCTTGGTCGAGTATGCGGACCGGATGCTCTTTATAGGAGAGGTCCTGTTGCAACTCGAGCATTTCATGATCCACTGCTCGGATTGGGTCCTTGAAGCAGCGGTGGAGTTGTGACACGTGGAACACATCATGAACCTGAGAAAGGTTCGACGGAAGCTCCAACTGGTATGCCACTTTTCCATGCCTTTCGAGAATAGTGAATGACCAATATAGCAAGGAGCTACCTTGCCCTTGCTCCCGAAGCGTTGAGAACCCTTCATTGGTGTGACTCTAAGATAAGCCTTTTCGCCAGGTTGATAGACCATGTCCTTATGATGATGGTCATACTGACTCTTTTGACGTGATTGAGCAGTCTTGAGATTCTCGGGAATAACACGGACTTGTTCTTCGGCATGTTGGATAATATCTGGGCCGAAGAGTGGACGTTCCCCAGTTTCTGAGCAGTTCAGAGGGGTTCGACACTTTCGTCCATATAACACTGCGAAGGGGGCCATCTTCAGACTAGCTTGATAGCTATTGTTGTAGGAGAACTCAGCATATGGGAGAGATTCCTCCCATTTCTTGCCGAAGGAAATAACACAAGCTCAAAGCATGTCTTCGAGAACTTGGTTGACGCGTTCCACTTGTCCCTGAGACTGAGGGTGAAAAGCGGTGCTGAATGACAGATTAGTTCCCATAGCTTCTTGGAAACTTGCCCAGAATCTTGAAGTGAATAAGCTGCCACGGCCTGAGCTGATTACTAGCGGAATACCGTGAAGTGAAACAATTCTGGACATATAGAGAGTTGCCAGCTGACTAGCAGTGATCATTTCTTTGACAGCCAGAAAGTGTGCAACCTTGGAAAGTCGGTCAATGACAACAAGAATAGCATCATTACCTTTCTGTGACTTGGGAAAACCAGTGACGAAGTCCATTTCAACATGGTCCCATTTCCATTCAGGAATAGAGATAGGTTGCAGAGTTCCAGCAGGCCTTTGATGTTCTGCTTTGATATGACGGCAAATGTCACATTCAGCAACATAGCAAGCAATGTCTTGCTTCATATTAGACCACCAAAATCTCTGTCGAATGTCTTGGTACATCTTGGTGCTACCAGGATGAATAGACAAAGGCGTATCATGAGCTTCTTTCATAACTTCCTTAGTCATATCCAGCCTTTTCTCCTTACACGGCACCACTAAGCGGCCTTTGAAGTACAAAGTGCCATCATCAGCAACAGTGAAGAATGAGGGCTTTCCTTCTGCAAGGTAGCGTTTAATCTTCTCAACTTGAGAGTCATATCCCTGCATTCTCTTGATGGAGTCCAAGAGATCTGGTTTGGCAGCCAGGGTATTGAGGGAACCATGGGGAACAACGTGGAGGTTCATCTTGCGGAATTCTGGAGGAGGGGGTGTGAGTGCACCAGGTGGAACAATATGGAGGTTCAACTTCCTGAATTCTTCAACAAGCGAGGGCTGGACTTTTTGAACCTCGAGGTGATTGCAATATGACTTGCGGCTCAAAGCATCAGCCATTACATTAGCCTTGCGTGGTGTATAACAAATGCCCAAGTCAAAGTCTCTTACGGTGTCCATCCATCTCTGTTGACGAGGGTTTAGGTCTGGCTGGGTAAACAGATACTTCAAACTTTGGTGGTCGGTGAAGATGTCGCAACGATTACCAACAAGGTAATGTCGCCACTGATTTAGTGCATGTATGACAGCAACAAGCTCGAGGTCATAAACTGGGTAGTTTTCTTCATGAGGGCGCAATTGTCGAGAGGCATAAGCAATCACTATGCGCTCTTTCATTAGGACACCGCCTAACCCTTGACGTGAAGCGTCGCGGTAAATGACGAAGTCCTTATCAGGTGGAGCAAGCACTGGCGCAGAAGTCAGCTTGTCTTTGAGTGCCTGGAAACTTTCCTGACACTTTTCTGTCCAATCAAACTTAACACCCTTGTGAAGCAGACCAGTCAGGGGCTTGGCAATCTTGGAGAAGTTCTCAACAAATCGACGACAATAGATGGTGAGTCCGAGAAAACTTCTGACTTGCTTGACATTCTTTGGAGGAGTCCAATTGAGAATAGCCTGAACTCGCTCGGGGTTGACGGCAATACCATCCTTGGAGATGACATGCCCAAGGTAGGTCACTTCAGGAAGCCAAAATTCACATTTAGAATACTTTGCATAGAGTTGATGTTCTCGAAGCTTTTCCAGAACAAGACGAAGGTGTTCAGCATGTTCTTTGTTCTTGGAGTATACAAGGATATCATCCAGATAAACCACAACGAACTTGTCGAGGTATTCCATGAATATATAGTTCATCACACGAGGGAAAGTCGTTGGAGCATTGGTCAAGCGGAAGGACATGACGGTGTACTCGTATGAGCCATAGCGAGTAACGAAGACGGTCTTGGGAATATCTTCTTCACGAACTCGGATCTGGTGGTAACCCAACCTCAAATCAAGTTTAGAGAATACTGAGGAACCAACAAGTTGGTCATACAGATCGTTGATTCTGGGAAGCGGATACTTGTTTTGAATTGTTGCCTGGTTGATATGTCGGTAATCTTGGACCAAATGATTCGTACCATCCTTCTTCTTGACAAAGAGAGAAGGTGCTCCCCAAGCAGATGAACTTGGACGAATGAAACCCTTGTGAAGAGATTTGTCGATTTCCTCCTTAAGTTCAAGGAGCTCATGTGGCGGCATCTTGTAGGGTCGCTTGGCAATAGGATTTGTGCCCGGTTTCAAGTCTATGACGAATTCAACAGCTCTAGCAGGGGGTATTCCTGGAAGTTCTTCTGGAAAGACATCTTCGAAATCACGAACGAGTGGAATGTTCTCTATTCCCTCAAGAGGTGAAGAATTCAATGCATTCAGAACATATATATCTGATTCTCGGCATCCTGAGTTGTTCAGTCTGAGTATTGGACCGTCTGGCCAGAAAGGTGAGTGAGCTGGACTGTCTTGGTAGCACAATCGATCTTAGCACTATGGGTTGTCAACTAGTCCGTACCAAGAATGATGTCTATGTTAGACGGTGAAAGAAGTCGGTAAAAGTAGACCTCCAATCTCGATTCGGTTGCGATGGCATAACAATGTGGTTTTCCACTTGGATCCTGGAGATTGAATCGCTAAAGGACTGGGCAAATTTTCCATATCCAACCCATGCAGCCGAGAAAATTGTTGGGACACGAAGGAATGCGATGCTCCTGAATCAAAGAGAACAAAATATGGCACTGAATTAACGCGAAGGGTACCCATCATGATTTTTGGGGACTCATGAGTTTCTTCAATCTTGACAAGGGTGACTTGACCACAACTCATTGCAGGTGTCCTGGCACTACCACTTCTGGGATGACGATTTCGGCCGCTCTTCTTACGACCAATAGAAGGACATGATGCATTTTGCGGCTGACCCTAGTGACAATCGAGGGTAAGGTGTCCTGGCTGTCCACCCTGAATTGTTAGTTGTCTCGGCGGTGGAGGCAGACGAGGTGCAACATAAGATGGCCTTGGTGTTGGAGCAGGTCGGTGATGGACACTGTGTGGGATCCAGACTCGATGTTTCTGAGCAGTCTGACTCGAGGATGGGCCAACATCGCGGGTATGCTTGAGCGACTCCTGGTACTCAGTAAGACCAGTTTTAGTTTGGAAAGCTTGGCTGACAAGTGTCGCAAAGTCTGCGCAATCATGAGCAACAAGTGCAAGCTTTATATCGGGATGCAGTCCTTCACGAAATTTATCCTGCTTGCGAGCATCAGTGCAGATGTCATCCGCAGCATAGCGAGATAATTCAAGGAATTTCCTCTGATATTCATCCACAGTCATTGAGCCTTGGGAGATTTTGCGGAACTCCTTCTTCTTCTGGTCCATCAGACCTTGAGGAATGTGTCGTGCACAGAAGACTGACTGAAATTCCTGCCAAGTGGTTACAGTCTCTGCAGGCAGCATACCCCTATGGCTTTCCCACCATTGAGCAGCTGGACCTTTCAAGTGGAATGTCGCAAAGGTGACGTAACTAGCAGGGGCAACATTAGCTGACTCCATCTCAAACATGATGTCATGGAGCCAATCATCATCATCCATAGGATTAGTGGAGTTGCGGAAAATGGACGGGTTGAGGCGCACGAATTCTTGCAATGTTATTGGGGCAGGCTATTGATGAACATTCTGGTTCGGAAGCTGGAGCATTACTCCACTCATAAACTGACGATTCAGCTCAAACTGCTGCATCATTGCGGCAATATAGGGTGGGGGTGGAGGATCATCAGCCATCCTGCTAAAACATCAAGAAGCAATATAACAGGGGTTGGAGCAGGTGTATGGAGTCATTCATGATGTAACTTGAACAATGAGCAAAGGCGCAGTATGTACAAAGCAGTAGTCATTAAAGACTTACATATACATATATAGAGCTAAACACACGTTGTTAGTAGGAGTTCGGACAAGAGGATCATCCTAGACATACTAGGCAGCACGCTTGCACGCGATGGAGGGATACAACAACTAGACATAGCAAAGGCTACATCATCGTTGGAGAAAACCACTAGAGCGAGGAATCTGCAGGGGACGACGCAGGGTGACCCCGATATGAAGGATTTCTGCGGCCCATGGACACAAAGAAGCAGATCCTGGCTCCCAATTCAAGAAAGGCATGATACAAATCTCTGGGTGGATGTGATCACGAGAACCTAGGGCAGAGTTAGCAAAACCATTTAACCCGAATAGAAGAGAGATCAGAGTCCCAGAGTATAGACGAGTTGTAAAAGATCCTAATACCACCCAATGGCAACGTGGGGCCAGTAAGCCACACAACCATGTTAGTAAATCAGTTTTTCAAAGACTAGACTCAACTTCGGCCAAGGAGTTGGAAAGGGGGATCTTACAGGAAGTTGGCTCTGATACCAACTTGTGACGCCCCCGATTCAATCGTACAGTAATATACACGCAAATGTGTATGATCAAGATCAGGGACTCACGAGAAGATATCACAACACAACTCTAGACACAAATCTAAATAATACAAGCTTTATATTACAAGCCAGGGGCTTCGAGGGCTCGAATACATAGCTCGATACACAAGAGTCAGCGGAAGCAACAATATTTGAGAATCAGACATAAGTTAAACAATGACGCCTTAAGAAGGCTAGCACAAAAGCAACAATGATCGAAGAGGCAAGGCCTCGTGCCTGGGACCTTCTAACTACTCCTGGTTGTCGTCGATCTTCATGTAGTAGCATCCATCGGCGGTGGCATTTGGCTCCAGGGATCAACCATCTGGTTGCAACAACCGGAAAGAAGAAAGAAGGGGGAAAAGGGGGTAGCAAAGAAACCGTGAGTACTCATCCAAAGTACTCACAAGCATCAGATCTATACTGAGTATGCATTGGTATGAAATGGAAGGGTTGTATCTGTGGACTGAACGGCATAATGCTAGAATAGAGGGGGAAGGCCTAGCCTATCAAAGACTAGCATCTTCAAGCAGCTCCAGACATCTTGCAGCATGTACAAGAGTAAAGAGTAGCATTTTAATATTTAACAATCATGTTGTAACATCAACGCTCAGAGATCCTTCCCCGACTCCCAGCGGGAAAGCAATCTCGGGCCACACATCCATCTCATATCTCAAGTATTTATTTCTAGTTATATAAGATCAGGATATAAGTCTGAACGTCCATTACCGTGGACACGGTATTCGAATATATATCTTCCCTGCAGGGGTGCACCACGTTACCCAACACACTCGATCACTCTGGCCAGACACACCTTTCTGGGGTCAATGCCCGGCCTTGGAAGATCAACAAATCGCAGCCCTACCTAGGCTCAGCAGAGAGGTCCCCGTCGGTCTACATCCTAAGCGCTCCGGGGTCTTGGGCCCATTGCCGACAGCACTCCGGGTCGTTGCGTGCAGGGTGAATACCAGCACCACCTCGGATGGCCAGCATGATCCGACCGTGCCGCACTGCTGAACTGGGCATCTGACAAAGCTTCGGCTGATACTGCAACGTCCAGGCCCATAACTATTCTCGCGTGGTGGTTAGTGCGTAAAGGCCAGAAGCCAACTCAGAACAAATACCCAAAACTCTTAGTGCATTGGGGGCTCGGGGAAACGAGCAGAGACTCACGATAATGTGACCTCGTCGCCCCGTCTCGTGGACTTACGGCAAGGGCCTAGAATGCCCGACCATGCCACGTAGAAAACTCGCGGATGCTCTACGGGCCCGCCCGACTTTCACATCAACTCGTGGGTACCCCTCAGGGCCGACCCGACTTCAACAATGGTCTCAAGTAAAGTCAAGGTAACCATGTGTCGAAACATCAAGGGGAAAATCCGAGGAATCACCCATGGAGGATTCCACTCGATGTAATCATCAAGGTGAAGTAAGAGGATCTACCCTCGAGGTTCACACTTGTGGTGTTGCACGACAGCCGTATCGGGAATGGTGAAAGAGGAGCCACCCTCGTTGACCACGACTGAATAGGTACACTACAAAGATCTCATCAGAAGTGATGTATGAGGTTCCACCCTCGGCACTCGATGGTAACTCTGTAGAGTCGAGCATCAAAAGGGGCGTGATGTGATGTGAGATGTCAGGCTCTGGTCGTCGATCATGTTGATAGAGGCGTCGATGATGAAGCAGGGGCAGCAAGGACGAGGTGGGGGTCACTGATGGATCACTAACCAACCTATACTAAGCAGTTTAGGGTAAGCAGGTAAGGTACAATAGCAGGTTACAAAAGCAGGCTATGCATCAGAATAGGAGCAATCAATTACAGTAGAAAATCTAATGGAAGCATGATAGAATGGAATGGGCAATATCGGGATGATCAAAGGGGGGCTTGCCTGAAGCTCCGCTGAAAGGGGAGAGTGTTGTCGGTGATGTAGTCGATCAAAGGGGCATCAGCAGCGGTATTGGGGTCTACCGGAGAGAAGAGGGGGAAGAAACAGTAAACACACGCAAACATAAGCATAACAAGACAATAAGTGGGGCTAGAGGTGTTCGAACGCGGTGCTAGGCGATAATGGCGAAGGGGGAAAACATCTGGGAAAGTTTTCCCGGTTTCGAATGTCTGCAGACACATGAACTATGAGGACCCCGACTCAATTCCACATCGATCTAGCTTGTAACACCTCATATCACTTTGCGGCCTCACGCACGGTATTCCCACGGGTGTCGCTTTACCTTTGCCCGGGACCGTTTGCGCCTTTTGGCACACGTATATGATAGTGTCGCTAGCATCCATATGATAAGGAGCCCGGGCTGACATGGCTAGTCGCCAACCCAAAGTGGCATAGTTTTACAGAGACAGACATCCATGACCCAACATCGAACGTGTCGGTCATCAGCGAGTGAATCCGGGCTGTAGCACTGGGCTAGCAGGACTCCGGTAAACCGGGCTGTAGCGGGCTAACAGGACTCCGGTATTCATTGCGTGACATTTCCTCGAAGGACAGACACAGGAACGAAGAAGGACACATGCCGGCCAGCCTAAGTGTTCCAGAGCAGTAGCAAGCTACCATGGCTCAGTGGAAGCACTAGGAGACATTTCCCGGTAAGACATGCTACTAAGGATAAACAACTAGATAGTCACATCCCACACATACCAAGCATTTCAATCATACACACAATATGCTCGATATGTGCAAATACAACAAGGCATCACAACATGACTCTACAACACCAGAACTTTATTTAAAGGCTTAGAGAGCCATACATATCATACACACAAGTATGGGTCTCACGACCCAGCATTCAAGTCATACAAGCATACAATCCAACAGCGGAAGTAACATGTCTGAGTACAGACAACTAGTAAAATAAAAGAGGCTTGGGTAAGCCTGACTATACTACATGGTCCTTCATGAGCTCAGGATCACCACCTAGGCTTCAGTCTACTCATCGATATCGACATCTACGAAGAACCCATCAGAAGGGGTTGCAGCGTCTTCTGTAAACATAAATTAAAGCAACATGAGTACAAAGGTACTCAGCAAGACTTACATCGGATCCTACATACATGCACATTATGAAGAAGGGTTGGTGGGGTTATTGCAGCAAGCCAGCTTTGACTCTTGGCTAAGCTATCCTGCGAGACTCGAACTTGAAATGGTTTTGCGCACTCGAGTCCACTACACACCACTTCAATACACTACCGAGGTCCACCTCCATCATCCTACGGAAGAGCCATCCTTGGCACTCACGCTTATCTTGAGGCTTTTAGTAGTATCCATTTACTTGTCTATGAACTGTATAGGCAACCAAGTAGTCCTTTACCACCGACGCGGCTATTCGAATAGATGATGTTAACCCTGCAGGGGTGTACTTCTTCATACACGCTCTCACCACTTACCACCGTTTACACGACATGTACTCGGCAACCTTCAAGCGGAAGCCCAACATGGGTGTCGGCCACGACCTACCTAAACACCTAAGTCTCTAGTCCAGGTTTATCGCCTATTCAGGTTCCATCCGCAGGGAGTTCAGCCGAGGTTTCCACATACGGCCCCGAACGATGTGTGCAGGGTTCCCGAGATACCTAACGGGCATCGGGTACACCGTGCCACGTACCTACCGCATCACAGCCCACCCCGCGGGTCAGCGTTGTCCACGGCCTCCAGTAAGCTACAAACACCAGAAACTACTTGCAACTCCTGGACAGAGGACTAGGGTGAATAAGAAGCCGAGAGGGTCCATTTGTTTCGGGCCCAATGCATGGTAGTAGCTGAATCTTAAATCACACATACAGATCTCAGTGCTTAAGAACGGCTTCAATGAAACAACCCACCATGTACTCCTACATGGCCTCTCATCGATACCTTTACCAAATCGTGTTCAACACATCACTCTCATTACCGGCATGATCATTTCACTCTAGCCCATCACCCAGATGAACCAGACCTGACACGACTCTAAGCATAGCAGGCATAGCAAGGTAGGAACAACACATACATATGGCTCAATCAACTCCTACACATGCTAGTGGGTTTCATCTAGTTACTGTGGCAATGACAGGTCATGCAGAGGAAATGGGTTCAACTACCATAGCACACAGCAGTTTGAATCGCGTTGTCTTAATGCAGTAAAGGAGAGCAGAGGTGAGAACATGGGATTGTATCCATATGATCAAATGGTTGGTTGCTTGCCTGATGAATCCGTGCACTCGTATTGTTCTTTGTTAGGGTAATCGCGATACTCCTCAGGGGCAGAACCTGCCGCAGAGAGCACCGATACACAAACATCACCAAACAATATGCAACAATATGATGCATGCATGATACATGGCAAAATGAGTGTATTGGGCTAATGCAACTAAGACCAGATGGGTTTGAACCATTTTGAACCAAAGATTCAATTTTCAAACTCATAAATGGCCCTTAATAGTGGTTTATCTTATTCTGCACCAAACAGCAGGTTAGCTTGCTTAAACATGCATGAAACCAGTACATATGGATAGATTGGATTTTTCTGATCATTTTTCATATATAACACTTTGCATTTGGAGCTATAGATTAATTTCTATGAGTTTTTGAAGTTTGTGGTATTTTCTGGAATTTCTTGTGTAAAAATAATTCCAGTAAATAATTTACTGTGTCAGCATTATGTCAGGATGATGTCAGTGGTCAACGGAGCTGGTCCAGGTCAAACTGACCAGTGGGTCCCGTGTGCCAGTAGTTATTTAAACTAGCTAAATTTAGTTAGTGCTCATCTAAGTTAATTAGCAGAGCGGGCCCCACTTGTCATAGACTTAGGGGGGAGTCAACCTGGGCCCACCTAGTCAAAGGTCAACGGAGTCAAACCCGCCGGTGTTTAGCCGCCGGCGAGGCCAGACGCGGCGGTGGGAGTGCGTTTTCGTGCTCCGGCGACCAAAAGGGCGGCAGAGGGCATCTACGGGACGCGGGGAGCGAGCCGCGTCGTTTGGTTGCAGTGGTGGAGCTCGGGGTGGCCGGGAACATCGCCGGCGACGGCCTTGGGGGTCGCCAGAGTTTGGGCGAGGTCAAACCCGAGGCTACGGGGCACGGCGAGGCGCGTGGAGTATTGCGTTGGGTTCCTGCGAGTGCGGTGAGTGTGTTGGACACGGTGGTGTGGCCGGTGGGTGGCCGGAGTCACGTCGGTGACGAGCTCGACAGCGACGCATGCGGTGAAGCTTCGTGCAGTCGCTACGATGCTCGAGAGCGAGAAAGGGAAGGGGGAGGAGGTAGCTGGGCTCACGGCAGTCACGTAGGAGCAAAGGGCGCGCTCGGGGATGAGCTGGTGCGGCGGGACGGTGAAGGGGATCTCCGGCGGTGGCGGAGTCGTGCGAGGTCGGTACAGAGGCTTCAGGGCAAGCGAGCGCTCAGGGCTCAGCTTGCTCGAAGGAGAGGAGGGCGGCGGAGCTCCTGGACACGGTGGAGCGGCGCGGGGACGACGGAGAACGCGAGCTTCACGGTGGCGCGGGCACGACAGCGTCGACCATGGTGCGGGAAAGCGAGGGAGAGAGGCAGGAGAGTGAGTGAGGTGTCCAGGGGGTTCGGGGCACGACATGGAAGTCGTCCAGGCCAGCAGAGCGGCGAGGGGAGGAAGCAGGGCGGCGGGCAGCTGCGTGGTGCGCGCTGGAGCCGGCGTCGAGCACCTGCCTGCCTGCCTAGCCAAGTCAAGCAGCTCGCTGGAGCGGTTGCTGGGCTGGGCCGGCTAGGTGGGCCTGGTGGTGGGCTGCCAGGTCAGTTTCCCTCTCTATCTTTTTATTTCTGTTTTTTTATTTCTTCTGTAACTTCGTGGACTTTCTAAAAATACCTAGGCAACTCCAAAAATCACCAAACTGCTCATGGCCACTACCGGGAATATATCCAGCATGGAACATTTTAGTTTGGGATTATCTGAGCATTTGAAATATTTTATATAATTTAAGTGCCCAAACTCAAATACTTATGATTTAATTCAGAGAGCTTAGGATGACCTAGAAAAATGTGAACCACTTTTGGCAGAGGTTCAGAACCAAGACAAAAATGATGGACATTTTAGAAGGGCATTTCAGGTTCATTGAAATTATTTTTAGTAAGCCCTAGTTGGTTTCAGAGGGGGCTGGGGGTTCTGTCATCCCCATTTCAAGTTTCTGTTAAAAAAATAGACATGATGCAACACTCTAATGCAGGAACTAGCTAGGGTGTGACAACTCACCCCCACTCAGAAAAATCTCATCCCGAGATTTAGGTTCCTCTGGAAAGAAGGCGGGATACTCGAGTCGAAGACAATCCTCCCTTTCCCAGGTTGCTTCTTTCTCATAATGGTGCGACCATTGAACCTTGAGAAACTTGATATTATGATGTCGAGTGGTACGCTCGGCTTGATCGAGAATACGAACGAGGTACTCTCGATACGTGAGATTATCTTGAAGATCAAGCGTTTCGTGGTCCACTCCACGGATAGGATCCGAGAAGCAACGCCTGAGTTGAGAAACGTGGAAGACATCATGGACTCTAGAGAGATGCAGAGGTAGTTCCAATTGGTAGGCAATTTCTCCTCATTTGGCAAGAATGCGAAAGGGTCCAATGTAACAAGGAGCCAAGTTGCCTTTGATACCGAAACGATGGGTTCCCTTCAAAGGAGTAACCCGAAGGTAAGCCTTCTCGTCAACCTCAAAAGTCATAGCCTTATGTTTTCGGTCATATTGACTCTTTTGACGAGATTGGGCTGTTTTCAACTTTTCACGAACGATGCGAACTTGCTCTTCTGCTTCCTGGATCATGTCCGGGCCAAAGAATTGTCTTTCCCCGGTTTCTGACCAGATAAGGGGTGTTTGACACCTTCGTCCATAGAGAACTTCAAAAGGGGCTTTACCCAAGCTAGATTGATAGCTGTTGTTATAAGAAAATTCGGCAAATGGAAGGCATTTCTCCCAATCCATTCTGAATGAGATAACAAAAGCTCGAAGCATGTCCTCTAGAATCTGGTTGACGCGTTCTACTTGACCACTTGATTGAGGGTGAAAAGCGGTGCTAAAGGAAAGGCGAGTTCCCATAGATTGGAAACTTTCCCAAAATTGAGAGGTGAAGAGACTTCCTCGATCCGAGTTAATTTCCAGTGGAACACCATGGAGGGACACTATTTGGGAGATATACAAGTCTGCTAGCTGACTAGCGGTTATACTCTCACGAACAGGCAAGAAATGGGCCACCTTGGAAAGACGATCGACAACGACGAAGATAGCATTATTCCCTCTCTTGGTCCTGGGAAAACCGGTGATGAAATCCATACCAATTTTATCCCATTTCCATTCAGGAATAGCTAAGGGTTGAAGGGTGCCAGCAGGCCATTGGTGCTCTACTTTAACACGACGACAGACGTCGCAGTTAGCAATATACTTAGCAATTTCTCTCTTCATCCTAGTCCAGCGGAACCTTTGGCGTAGGTCCTGATACATTTTAGAGCTACCGGGATGAATGGTGAGAGGAGATTCATGAGCTTCCTTAAGGATCAATCGCCTCAGGTTTCACACCTTGGGAACCACTAGGCGGTTCCCGAAGTATATGACTCCTTGATGATCAATGGAGAAACAATCCGCAACTCCCTTCTCGATGTTTCTTTTGATACAGGAAATCCCCGGATCTACCTTCTGAGCTTTGATGATCTGATCCGTAAGGGTAGGTTTCATCACCACGGTGGAAAGGAATCCTTGAGGAACGATGTGAAGGTTAAGCTTCCGAAATTCCTCATGGAGAAGTGGTTCACTTTGTTGTAACATCAGATTGTTACAATAAGATTTACGACTTAGAGCATCAGCCATGACATTGGCTTTTCCTAGGGTGTAAGTTATCCCTAAGTCGAAATCTGTGATCAACTCGACCCAACATCTTTGCCTGAGATTCAAATCCGGTTGGGTGAATATATACTTCAGACTTTGGTGATCGGTGAAGATTTCGCAACGATTACCGAGGAGGTAATGTCGCCAGGTTTTGAGTGCATGGACTGCAGCTGCAAGCTCTAGATCATGAGTAGGATAATTTTCCTCATGTGGGTGCAATTGCCGTGAAGCATAAGCAATTACGTGACGATTTTGCATAAGAATGCAACCTAGTCCTTGTCGCGAGGCGTCGCAATAGATAACAAAGTCCTTAGAGAAGTCTGGTGGTACCAATACGAGAGCAGATGTCAGGCGTCTTTTTAGTTACTGAAAGTTGTGCTCACATTCTGGGGTCCACTCGAACTTTTTATCTTTCTTGAGGAGTTCAGTTAGAGGTTTAGCAACTTTGGAGAAGTTCTCGACAAAGCAGCAACAATAGCTCGCTAAGCCAAGGAAACTCCGAACTTGCTTGACCGATTTAGGTGGAGTCCAATTAAGAATGGCTTGAACTCGCACGGGATTGACAGCAATACCCTTACCAGAGATTACATGGCCTAGATAGGTCACTTCTGGTAACCAAAATTCACATTTAGAAAATTTGGCATAAAGGCGATGCTCTCGAAGTTTCATCAACACTAGCCTTAGATGCTCGGCATGTTCTTCCTCGTTCTTGGAGTAGATGAGTATATCATCGAGGTAAACCACGACGAATTTATCCAAATACTCCATGAAGATTGAGTTCATTAAGCGAGAGAAGGTGGCTGGAGCGTTGGTTAACCCGAAGGACATGATAGTGTACTCGTATTGGCCATAACGAGTAACAAAGGCTGTTTTAGGAATGTCCCCTTTCCTGATTTTGATTTGATGGTAGCCCAACCTCAAATCCATCTTGGAGAAGTCTAAGGATCCAGCGAGCTGATCATACAGGTCGTTGATCCTAGGGAGCGGATACTTGTTCTTGATTGTAACCAAGTTGACGGGTCGATAATCTACAACCATCCGATCTGTACCATCCTTCTTCTTAACGAAGAGAATGGGGCAAGCCCATGGAGATGAACTAGGACGGATGAAACCCTTTTTCAAGGACTCATCGAGTTGTTTCTTAAGCTCGGCTAGTTCTAGTGGTGCCATCTTATAGGGTCTTCTAGAAATTGGGACAGTTCCTGGAATGAGATCTATCACGAACTCGACATCTCTGTCAGGTGGAACACCTGGCAGTTCTTCTGGAAAGACATCCGGAAAGTCACGGACTACCGAAACGTCTTCGAGGTCTGGCAAAGGACTGGCATTAAGAGAATATAGATGTCGCTTGGCTACTCGGGTCAAGACATTGACTAGCTTTCCCGAAGGATGTGTGAGTTGAACAGTCCTAGAGAAGCAATCAATCTTGGCGTGATGGGCTAACACCCAGTCCATACCCAAGATGATATTAATATCCGAAGATTTGAGAGCTATCAATGACGCGAGAAAGACAAGTCTGTCGACTTGAATTTCATTCCCATGGCTTACTCTAGAAGTTTGCCATTTGGATCCCAGGGTTTGAATTACCATGGAGGTGGGCATATCACAGAATGTGGTGTTATGCAGACGAGCATAGCTCTCGGATATAAAAGAATGAGATGCTCCAGTATCAAAAAAAAACAGATGCCGGATGGCAGTTAACAAGGAGCGTACCGAGAACGACGTTGGGATCCTCCTGAGCCTCTTCAGCAGAGATACAGTTAACGTGGCCATGTGCAGCGGTGGCCGGCTTGGCGTATAACACTTTCCCTATCGGCTTGCCACGGCCAACAGCTTTTCCAGACTAGTTGGGGTTGGTCTGGGGACACTCGCTCATGTAGTGGCCCGATTCCCCACACTTGAAGCATGTCACAGAGCTGGTGCGTGGAGGAGCATTGTTGGTTGGCCCACCATAGGGCTTAGCTGCTGCATACTGCTGAGCTGGACGAGGCGCATGGTAGGACGGCCTCGGTGTGAACCTGGGTGGCAGGGCAGTGTTAGGCACCCACACCCGGCGCTTCTGTGGACCAGCACCGGACGAGGAACCCATGTCACGGACATGCTTGCGTGTTGCTTCGTAGTCAGTCTGACCTGACTCAGCACTAATGGCCTTGTTTACAATCTTCTGAAAGGATGTGCACTCATGCAGACGGAGGTCACGGCGAAGCTCGGGGCTAAGTCCCTTGCGGAACCTTGCCTGCTTCCTGGCATCGATGGAAACTTCCTCAGTTGCATAATGTGCTAGGTTACCGAACTCCCTGCTGTATGCATCCACAGAGAGTCTACCTTGAGTGAAACTGTAGAACTCCTCACATTTACGGTCCATAAGACCATCCGGAATGTGATGTTCATGGAAAGCCTCACTAAATTCTGCCCAAGTAGCTAGTGACCTAGCCCGCTGGACGCATGGCTTCATAATTTTCCCACCATAGACTGGCGGGGCCTTCAAGATGGTAGGCAGCAAAAGTGACCTTATCAGCCTCAGCTACGAGTGCAGAGCGTAGCTTGTGAGTAATACTGCGAAGCCAGTCATCAGCGTCGAGAGGCTCGACGGAGTAGTGGAAGGTGGGTGGATGTAACTTGATGAAGTCATTGAGCGACACCAAGTTATTCCTATGATGTTGTGCTGTGTTCTGTTCGATGCGCTCCAACAAACGGTTGGTCTCCCGCTTGTTTCTCTCAGCCTCCGGCATAACCTCGGCCAGAGAAGGAGGGTGAGGCAGGTTTGCATCCCTGACTCCATTGCTTTCAGCCTGCTCCTGGGAAGCAAGGTTGTTGTGTGTGTTAACCATCCTAGGAAAACAAGACAATCGGTGTAGTGCAGAATGATGAGATTCTGACGTAGAAATGCAGAATGTAAGGAATAACTCGGAATGCAAGATGATCATCCGTATGACATGGTAAATACAGAAACTGCCACATTTATTCCATCGTCATACACACCATACAAGGTTTAGTACAAGACCAAACGGAGTAAAACTGCGGTGAAAGGAAGATTACATCTCATCGGAGGCATCCCAAGCTCCTATACATTATTTTTCTACACCTCCAGAAAATGGTACATACTAAGTTATATCCCACGAGTCACGCAGGACGGTGGATGATATAGCTGTTACCCTACTAGTGGTGCTACCATCAGCTCAGACATTTCCGTAGTAATCTTCATAGAGATTTCCACCATGTCCTGGAAGCTGAACATGATCATCTAGAAACAGTCGATCCTGTGGAGCCTGCGGTCCATAAGGACTCGGATGTGGCCTGGGTCCATCAAACGGCGGCAGAGGAGGTCCACAGGGAGGAGTGGTGCCCCCTACATCACGCCAATCCGTACGGTCTGGCAGAGTAGACCGCACGGAGTAGAGATCCCGCATATCCATATACCCTGCCTGCACAGCAGGTGCAAACCGGGTCAAAGTGGCCCAGTGATCAGAACGGGAGTTGAACAGCTCCAGTCGCAAGGCATGATTTTCACGGTCCTTGTCCTCAAGCATCTGTGCAGTAGTGCGGAGTAGCGAATCCTCATGAAAGGAGTCGGTGTAGATGGCCGTGAAGTAACCTTCTGCCCCTGGGGAGTGACATTGGCATATAACGAAAGTCAGTGTTCCGAAGCAAAGGAGTCATGGCCCGTATAATAGTCATCATCGAGTAAGCGGCATCTTGCACAGACATCTCGATGGTAACCCCAAGTCCATAAGAGCAATGGAGGGGTTCAGTGGATCCAGGATAGGAAGGGAATATCCTGACAGTGCAGAGGTATTGGCTTTGATTGAAATCTCTATACTGCTCCTCAACGGTGTACTCGGGATACCAACGGTATCCCACCTCGGTCATTACACGGACCAACATAGCAGTATGGCCGGGTACATCGATACACCGAGTCAGACGAACAACTTGGTTCTGGGTGCGGGAGGCCATCTGAAAGACGATATAAAGCAAAGGCATTAGAATTTCTAGCAGAAATTGGACAGCATAACGGCTGTAAATGCTCAAAAAAGATTTTGAGACACTTTGCAAAGGATTGCATATACACTCAACAACATCATATCAAGGTTCTGGGTCCATCTTAGCAACATAATGGGGTAGTAGAACTGAACTAGGCTTGTATCCATCAAACCTATAAGGTACTACCGATTAGTAACACGTGAACCTGATAGAGAGAAGAGATCCTAATCCTTAATCCCCGGTGGAAGAATAGACTGACTCAGATCAGAATGCCATGAGGTAAAGGAGTAAAAAGAGCCTTATGTTCCATCCCACAATCAATTCCCCTACATATAACTAAAGCATTTCTAGACTCAACATCGACCAGTTTGGCTTGGAGAACCTACAGGCAGTCCGGCTCTGATGCCAACACTATCAGGACCCCGACTCAATGCCACATCGATCTAGCATGTAACACCTCATATCACTTTGCGGCCTCACTCACGGTATTCCCACGGGTGTCGCCTTACCTTTGCCCAGGACCGTTTGCACCTTTTGGCACACGTATATGATAGTGTCGCTAACATCCATATGATAAAGAGCCCGGGCTGACATGGCTAGTCGTAAACCCAAAGTGGCACAGACTTACAGGGACAGGCATCCATGACCCAGCATCGAACGTGCCGGTCATCAGCGAGTGAATCCGGGCTGTAGCACTGGGCTAGTAGGACTCCGGTAAACCGGGCTGTAGCGGGCTAACAGGACTCCGGTATTCATCGTGTGACATTTCCCCGAAGGACAGACACAGGAACGAAGAAGGACACATGCCGGCTAGCCTAAGTGTTCCGGAGCAGTAGCAAGCTACCATGGCTCAGTGGAAGCACTAGGAGACATTTCCCGGTAAGAGAGGCTACTAAGGATAAATAACTAGATAGTCAGATCCCACACATACCAAGCATTTCAATCATACACACAATATGCTCGATATGTGCAAATACAACAAGGCATCACAACATGACTCTACAACACCAGTACTTTATTTAAAGGCTCAGAGAGCCATACATATCATACACACAAGTACGGGTCACAAGACCCAGCATTCAAGTCATACAAGCATACAAGCCAACAACGGAAATAACATGTCTGAGTACAGACAACTAGTAAAATAAAAGAGGCTTGGGTAAGCCTGACTATACTACATGGTCCTTCATGAGCTCAGGATCACCACCTGGGCTTCAGCCTACTCATCGATATCGACATCTACGAAGAACCCATCAGAAGGGGTTGCAACTCTTCTGTAAAATGTAAATTAAAGCAACATGAGCATAAAGGTACTCAGCAAGACTTACATCAGATCCTACATACATGCACATTATCAAGAAGGGTTGGTGGGGTTATTGCAGCAAGCCAACTTTGACTCTTGGCTAAGCTATCCTACGAGACTCCAACTTGAAATGGTTTTGTGCACTCGAGTCCACTACACACCACTTCAATACACTACCGAGGATCCACCTCCGTCATCCTACGGAAGAGCCATCCTTGGCACTCACGCTTATCTTGAGGCTTTTAGTAGTATCCATTTACTTGTCTACGAACTGTATAGGTAACCAAGTAGTCCTTTACCGCGGACGCAGCTATTCGAATAGATGATGTTAACCCTGCAGGGGTGTACTTCTTCATACACGCTCTCACCACTTACTGCCGTTTACATGACATGTACTCGACAACCTTCAAGCGGAAGCCCAACGTGGGTGTCGGCCACGACCTACCTAAACACCTAAGTCTCTAGTCCAGGTTTATCGCCTATTCAGGTTCCATCCGCAGGGAGTTCAGCCGAGGTTTCCACATACGGCCCCGAACGATGTGTGCAGGGTTCCCGAGATACCTAACGGGCATCGGGTACACCGTGCCACGTACCTACCGCATCACAGCCCACCCCGCGGGTCAGCGTTGTCCACGGCCTCCAGTAAGCTACAAACACCAGAAACTACTTGCAACTCCTGGACAGAGGACTAGGGTGAATAAGAAGCCGAGAGGGTCCATTTGTTTCGGGCCCAATGCATGGTAGTAGCTGAATCTTAAATCACACATACAGATCTCAGTGCTTAAGAACGGCTTCAATGAAACAACCCACCATGTACTCCTACATGGCCTCTCATCGATACCTTTACCAAATCATGTTCAACACATCACTCTCATTACCGGCATGATCATTTCACTCTAGCCCATCACCTAGATGAACCAGACCTGACACGACTCTAAGCATAGCAGGCATAGCAAGGTAGGAACAACACATACATATGGCTCAATCAACTCCTACACATGCTAGTGGGTTTCATCTAGTTACTGTGGCAATGACAGGTCATGCAGAGGAAATGGGTTCAACTATCGTAGCACACAGCAGTTTGAATCGCGTTGTCTTAATGCAGTAAAAGAGAGCAGCGTCGGCCATGGTGCGGGAGAGCGAGGGAGAGAGGCAGGAGAGCGAGTGAGGTGTCCAAGGGATTCGGGGCACGACGTGGAAGTCGTCCAGGCTAGCAGAGCGGCGAGGGGAGGAAGCAGGGCGGCGAGCAGCTGCGTGGCGCGCGCTGGAGCCGGCGTCGAGCACCTGCCTGCCTGCCTGGCCAAGTCAGCAGCTCGTTGGAGCGGTTGCTGGGCTGGGCCGGCTAGGTGGGCCTAGTGGTGGGCTGCCAGGTCAGTTTCCCTCTCTCTCTTTTTATTTCTATTTTTTTATTTCTTCTGTAACTTTGTGGACTTTCTAAAAATACCTAGGAAACTCCAAAAATCACCAAACTACTCATGGCCACTACCTGGAATATATCCAGCATGGAACATTTTAGTTTGGGATTATCTGAGCATTTGAAATATTTTATATAATTTAAAAGCCCAAACTCTAATACTTATGATTTAATTCAGAGACCTTAGGATGACGTAGAAAAATGGGAACCACTTTTGGCAGAGGTTCTGAACCAAGACAAAAATGGTGGACATTTTAGAAGGGCATTTCAGGTTCATTGAAATTATTTTTAGTAAGCCCTAGTTGGTTTCAAAGGGGGCTGGGGGTTCTGTCATCCCCATTTCAAGTTTCTGTTGAAAAAAATAGACATGATGCAACACTCTAATGCAGGAACTAGCTAGGGTGTGACATGAACCGGAGGGGAAAAGTTTAACGTTTGCTATGCTAGGGACGTGTGGCGGACGAACGGACTGGCTATTCGGATTCGTCTCGTCGTTCTGAGTAACATTCATGTATAAAGCTTTTTGATCCGAGCTACGGTTTATTTATTATGATTTTTCAAAGATTTAAACATTATTTTGGAATTTAATCTAATTCGAAAATAAATAACAAATTGCTACGTGTACCCAGCTCTATGTACACAGAAGTGTACACAAAGGATGACATGTGGGCCAGGGGGACCCAGTTAACCAGTCAATGTTTGACTGGTCAACACGGTGGGACCCCCTCTCATGCACTCATTCAGCTAATTATGGATTAGGTAGGCTAACTAAGTAATTAGTTTAATTAAACCATTTTAATTAAGTTAATTACCTTTTAGTTAATTAATTAACTAATTAATTTATTAATTAACATGTTTTTATCATTTTTTATTTATTTACACGGGCAGGCCCCACTGGTCGGTAGCCCAGGCCGACCGGGGCAGTTAACGGGGCGAACGGGCACGGGCGCCCACGTGTGCGCCCGAGGCCACCGGGAGGGCGACGACCACGGCCACGGGTCGGAGCCGCACGACGCGGTGACTGGGGAAGGCGGACGCCGGCGGTGGCGCGGCGCCGACGGGCGGCATCGAAGGAGAGGTGGGCGGAAGTGGGGAGCGGGAAGCAGGAGGGCGCGCAGGGCGGCGATGAAGCAGCAACAGACCACAGCAGCAAGCGCGTGTGCAGGAAGCGCGACATCGGGCGGGCACGACCACGGCGAGCTGAGCGTAGGCGGCGAGCACGGCCATCGGGCGTGTGCGGGACGACGACCACGGGCAGGACGACGCGTGGGCACGGTACAGTGCGCGACGACGGGATGAAAAGGGGGAGGGGGAGGCCGAGGGCCTCACCAGCGATGGAGGGAGGCGGGGGGGGCAAGGATCGGGGTCGGCCGGCAATGGAGAGGCGGGGATAAGGCAGACCAGCGCGAGGCGATGAGGAGGCGGTGTTGACGGAGTCATGCGTCGCCGGGGTGGGCGCCAGCATCGAGGGGGGCGGGGCGGCGCGTTTACCAGGATCGGGGGCCAGCTCCCCCGATCCAGATCGGGACGTGGGATGGGGGGAGAGGAGCGAATGGGGAGGAGTGGGGATCGGGAGATGGTTAGGGCTCGGGGATTGGAGGTGGCCTAATAGGCCAGGGAAGCGGGGGAGTGGGCCGCGTTTAGTGGGCTGGCCAGTGGGAGTGGGCCGAGGCCCGAGGAGGTTCTTCTTTTCTGTTTTTTTGGGTTGCCTTCTCCTTTTATTTTACTTACTTTTGCCTTTCTTTCTTTTTTTACTCATTTTAAATATGAAAACGGAACCGACTTCAAAACAACGTGAACTTAACCACAGTAAATCTCGATGACATGGCACCATTAGCGTGATTATTACTGTTGCATAATTATCCGAGCATTACAATTCTCCTCCACTACAAGAAATCCCGTCCCAAGATTTAGGAGGTAGAAGGAAATAAAGCGGGGTATTCTTCACGAAGAGATTCTCGCGTTCCCAAGTGGCTTCGTCTTCAGAGTAATGCGATCACTGGACCTTAAGGAACTTGATCGCCTTCTAACGTGTGCGGCGTTCAGCTTGGTCGAGTATGCGGACCGGATGCTCTTTGTAGGAGAGGTCCTGTTGCAACTCGAGCACTTCATGATCCACTGCTCGGATTGGGTACTTGAAGCAGCGGCGGAGTTGTGGCACGTGGAACACATCGTGAACCTGAGAAAGGTTCGACGGAAGCTCCAACCGGTATGCCACTTTTCCACGCCTTTCGAGAATAGTGAATGGACCAATATAGCAAGGAGCTAGCTTGCCCTTGATACCAAAGCGGTGATAACCCTTCATTGGTGTGACTCTAAGATAAGCCTTTTCGCCAGCTTGTTAGACCATGTCCTTATGATGACGGTCATACTGACTCTTTTGACGTGACTGAGCAGTCTTGAGATTCTCGGGATTGACGCGGACTTGTTCTTCGGCGCGTTGGATAATATCTGGGCCGAAGAGTGGACGTTCCCCAGTTTCTGACCAGTTCAGAGGGGTTTGACACTTTCATCCATATAACACTTTGAAGGGGGACATCTTCAGACTAGCTTGATAGCTATTGTTGTAGGAGAACTCAGCATACGGGAGAGATTCCTCCCATTTCTTGCCGAAGGAAATAATACAAGCTCGAAGCATGTCTTCGAGAACTTGGTTGACGTGTTCCACTTGTCTCTGAGACTGAGGGTGAAAAGCGGTGCTGAATGACAAATGAGTTCCCATAGCTTCTTGGAAACTTGCCCAAAATCTTGAAGTGAATAAGATGCCACAGTCTGAGCTGATTACCAGCGGAATACCGTGAAGTGAAACAATTCTGGACATATAGAGAGTTGCCAGCTGACTAGGAGTGATCATTTCTTTGACGGCCAGAAAGTGTGCAACCTTGGAAAGTTGGTCAATGACGATAAGAATAGCATCATTACCTTTCTGTGACTTGGGAAAACCAGTGACGAAGTCCATTTCAACATGGTCCCATTTCCATTCAGGAATAGAGATAGGTTGCAGAGTTCCAGCAGGCCTTTGATGTTCTGCTTTGATACGATGGCAAACGTCACATTCAGCAACATAGCGAGCAATGTCTTGCTTCATATTAGACCACCAGAATCTCTGTCGAATGTCTTGGTACATCTTGGTGCTACCGGGATGAATGGACAAAGGCGTATCATGAGCTTCTTTCATAACTTCCTTAGTCATATCCAGGTTTTTCTCCTTACACGGCACCACTAGGAGGCCTTTGAAGTACAAAGTGCCATCATCAGCAACAGTGAAGAATGAGGGCTTTCCTTTTGCGAGGTAGCTTTTAATCTTCTCAACTTGAGAGTCGTATCCTTGCATTCTCTTGATGGAGTCCAACAGATCTGGTTTGACAGCCAGGGTATTGAGGGAACCCTGGGGAACAACGTGGAGGTTCATCTTGCGGAATTCTGGAGGAGGGGGTGCGAGTGCACCAGGAGGAACAATATGGAGGTTCAACTTCCTGAATTCTTCAACAAGCGAGGGCTGGACTTTTCGAACCTCGAGGTGATTGCAATATGACTTGCGGCTCAAAGCATAAGCCATTACATTAGCCTTGCCTGGTGTATAACAAATGCCCAAGTCAAAGTCTGTTATGGTCTCCATCCATCTCTGCTGACGAAGGTTCAGGTCTGGCTGGGTAAACAGATACTTCAGACTTTGGTGGTCGGTGAAGATCTCACAACGATTACCAAGAAGGTAATGTTGCCACTGTTTCAGTGCATGTATGACAGTAGCAAGCCCGAGGTCATGAACTGGGTAGTTCTCTTCATGAGAGCGCAATTGTCGAGAAGCATAAGCAATCACTCTGCGCTCTTGCATTAGGACACCGTCTAATCCTTGACGTGAAGCATCGCAATAAATGACGAAGTTTTTCTTAGTATCAGGTGGAGCAAGCACTGGGGCAGAAGTCAGCTTGTCTTTGAGTTCCAGGAAACTTTCCTAACACTTTTTTGTCCAATCAAACTTGACGCCCTTGTGAAGGAGACCAGTCAGGGGCTTGGCAATCTTGGAGAAGTTCTCGACAAATCGACAGCAATAGCTGGCGAGTCCGAGAAAACTTCTGACCTGCTTGACATTCTTCGGAGGAGTCCAATTGAGAATAGCCTGAACTCGCTCGAGGTTGACGGCAATACCATCCTTGGAGATGACATGCCCAAGGTAGGTCACTTCAGAAAGCCAAAATTCATATTTAGAATACTTTGCATAGAGTTGATGTTCTCGAAGATTTTCCAGAACAAGTCGAAGGTGTTTAGAATGTTCTTCTTTGTTCTTGGAGTATACAAGGATATCATCCAGATAAACCATGACAAACTTGTCGAGGTATTCCATGAATATATAGTTCATCAGACAAGAGAAAGTTGTTGAAGCATTGGTCAAGCTGAAGGACATGACGGTGTACTCGTATGAACCATAGGGAGTAATGAAGGCGGTCTTGGGAATATCTTCTTCACGAACCCGGATCTGGTGGTAACCCAACCTCAAATCAAGTTTAGAGAATACTGAGGAACCAGCAAGTTGGTCATACAGATCATTGATTCTGGGAAGCAGATACTTGTTTTAAATTGTTGCCTGGTTGATAGGTCGGTAATCTTGGACCAAACGATTCGTACCATCCTTCTTCTTGACAAAGAGAGAAGGTGCTTCCCAAGCAGATGAACTTGGACGAATGAAACCCTTGTGAAGAGATTTGTCGATTTCCTCCTTAAGTTCAAGGAGCTCATGTGGCGGCATCTTGTAGGGTCGCTTGGCAATAGGAGTTGTGCCCGGTTTCAAGTCTATGACGAATTCAACAGCTCTAGCAGGGGGTATTCCTAGAAGTTCTTCTGGAAAGACATATTCAAATCATGAATGACTGGAATGTTCTCTATTCCCTCAAGAGGTGAAGCATTCAATGCATTCAGAACATATATCTGATTCTTGGCATCCTGAGTTGTTCGGGCTGAGTATTGGACTGTCTGGCCAGAAGGATGAGTGAGCTGGACTGTCTTGGTAGCATAGTCAATCTTAGCACTATGGGCTGTCAACCAGTCCATACCAAGAATGATGTCTATGTTAGACGGTCCGAGTACAATGAGAGAAGTCAGAAAAAGTAGACCTCCAATCTCGATTTGGTTGTGAGGGCATAACATTGTGGTTTGCCACTTGGATCCCGGAGATTGAATCACTAAAGGACTGGGCAAATTTTCCATATCCAACCCAACTAGTCGAGCAAATTGTGGGGACACGAAGGAATGCGATGCTCCTGAATCAAAGAGAACAGAAGCTGGCACTGAATTAACGCGAAGGGTACCCATCACGATTTTTGGGGACTTGTGAGTTTCTTCAATCTTGACATGGGTGACTTGACCACAAGTCATTGCAGGCGTCCTGGCACTACCACTTCTGGGATGACAATGTCGGTCGCTCTTCTTACGACCAACAGAAGGACATGATGCATTCTGCGGCTGACCCTGGTGACAATCGAGGGTAAGGTGTCCTGGCTGTCCACCCTGAATCATTAGTTGTCTCGGCGGTGGAGGCAGACGAGGTGCAACATAAGATGGCCTTGGTGTTGGAGCAGGTCAATGATGAAAATTGTGTGGGATCTAGACTCGACGTTTCAGAGCAGGCTGACTCGAGGATGGGCCAACATTGCGGGTATGCTTGAGCGACTCCTGGTACTCAGTAAGACCAGTTTCAGTTCGGAAAGCTTGGCTGACAAGTGTCACAAAGTCTGCACAATCATGAGCAACAAGTGCGAGCTTTATATCGGGATGCAGTCCTTCACGAAATTTATCCTGCTTGCGAGCATCCATGCAGACGTCATCCGCAGCATAGCGAGATAATTCAAGGAATTTCCTCTGATATTCATCCACAGTCACTGAGCCTTGTGAGAGTTTGCGGAACTCCTTCTTCTGGTCCATCAGTCCTTGAGGAATGTGTCGTGCACGGAAGGCAGCATACCCCTGTGGCTTTCCCACCATTGAGCAGTTGGACCTTTCAGGTGGAATGTCGCAAAGGTGACGTAACTAGCAGGGGCAACATTAGCTGACTCCATCTCAAACATGATGTCACGGAGCCAATCATTAGCATCCATAGGATTAGTGGAGATGCGGAAAATGGACGGGTTGAGGCACACGAATTCTTGCAGTGTTATTGGGGCAGGATGTTGATGAGCATTCAGGTTCAGAAGCTGGGCCATTACTCTAGTCATAAACTGACGATTCAGCTCAAACTGTTGCATCATTGCGACAATATAGGGTGGAGGTGGAGGATCGTTAGCCATCCTGCTAAAACATCAAGAAGCAACTTAACAACGGATGGAGCAGGTGTATGGAGTCATTCATGATGTAACTTGAACAATGAGCAAAGGCGCAGTATGTACAAAGCAGTAGTCATTAAAGACTTACATATACATATATAGAGCCAAACACATGTTGTTAGTAGGATGCCTTAAGAAGGCTAGCACAGAAGCAACAACAATCGAAGAGGCAAGGCCTCCTGCCTGGGACCTTCTAACTACTCCTGGTCGTCGTCAATCTTCACGTAGCAGCATCCATCGGCGGTGGCATCTGGCTCGAGGGATCCACCATCTGGTTGCAACAACCAGAAAGAAGAAAGAAGGGGGGAAAGGGGGTAGCAAAGCAACCGTGAGTACTCATCCAAAGTACTCGCAAGCATCAGATCTATACTAAGTATGCATTAGTATCAAATGGAAGGGTTGTATCTGTGGATTGAACTGCAGAATGCCAGAATAGAGGGGGAAGGCCTAGCCTATCAAAGACTAGCATCTTCAAGCAGCTCCGGACATCTTGCAGCATGTAGAAGAGTAAAGAGTAGCATTTTAATATTTAACAATCATGTTGTAACATCAACACCCAGAGATCCTTCCCCGACTCCCTGCGGGAAAGCAATCTCGGAGCCACACATCCATCTCATATCTCAAGTATCCATTTCTAGTTATATAAGATCAACATAAAAGTCTGAACGTCCATTATTGTGGACATGGTATTCGAATATATATCTTCCCTACAGGGGTGCACCACGTTACCCAACACGCTCGATCACTCTGGTCGGACACACCTTTCTGGGGTCAATGCCCAGCCTCGGAAGATCAACACGTCGCAGGCCTACCTAGGCTCAGCGGAGAGGTCCCCGCCGGTCAACATCCTAAGCACTCCGGGGTCTTGGGCCCATCACGCGCAGCACTCTGGGTTGTTGCGTGCAGGGTGAATACCAGCACCACCTCGAATAGCCACCACGATCCGACCGTGCCGCATTGCTGAACTGGATGTCTGACAAAGCTTCGGCTGATACTACGACGTCGAGGCCCATAACTATTCTCGCATGGTGGTTAGTGCGTGAAGGCCAGAGGCCAACTCAGAACAAATACCCAAACCTGTTAGTGCATTGGGGGGCTCACGGAAACAAGCAGAGACTCACGATAATGTGACCCTGTCGCCCCGTCTCGTGGACTTACGGCAAGGGCCCAGAATGCCCGGCCGTGCCACGTAGAAAACTCGTGGGTGCTCTACGGGCCTGCCCAACTTTCACATCAACTCGCGGGTACCCCTCAGGACCGACCCGACTTCAACAATGGTCTCAAGTAAAGTCAAGGTAACCGTGTGTCCAAACATCAAGGGAAAAACCCGAGGAATCACCCACGGAGGATTCCACTTGATGTAATCATCAAGGTGAGCGTAAGAGGATCCACCCTCGAGGTCCACACTTGAGGTGTTGCACGATAGCTGTATCGGGAATGGTCAAAGAGGAACCACCCTCATTGACCACGACCGAATAGCTACACTATAGAGATCTCATCAGAAGTGATTTATGAGGTTCCACCCTCAGCACTCGATGGTAACTCTGCAGAGTCGAGCATCAAAAGGGGCGTGATGTGATGTGAGGTGTCGGGCTCTGGTCGTCAATCATGTTAATCAAGGTGTCGATGATGAAGCAGGGGCAACAAGGACAAGGTGGGGGTCACTGATGGATCACTAACCAACCTATACTAAGAAGTTTAGGGTAAGCAGGTAAGGTACAATAGCAGGTTACAAAAGCAGGCTATGCATTAGAATAGGAGCAATCATTTACAGTAGCAAAATCTAATGCAAGCATGAGAGAATGGAATGGGCGATATCGGGATGATCAAAGGGGGGCTTGCCTGGAAGCTCTGCTGAAAGGGAAGAGTGTTGTCGGTGATGTAATCGATCACAGTGGCATCAGAAGTGGTATCAGGGTCTACCGGAGAGAAGAGGGGGAAGAAACAGTAAATACACGCAAACATAAGCATAACAAGACAATAATTTGGGCTAGAGGTGTTCGTACGCGGTGCTAGGCGATAACGGCGAAGGGGGGAAACATCCAGGAAATTTTTCCCGGTTCCGGACGTCTGTCACACAGATGAACCAGAGGGGAAAAGTTCAATGTTTGCTATGCTAGGGGTGTGCGGCGGACGAACGGACTGCGTATTCGGATTCGGCTCGTCGTTCTGAGTAACTTTCATGTATAAAGCTTTTTGATCCGAGCTACGGTTTATTTATTATGATTTTTCAAAGATTTAAACATTGTTTTGGAATTTAATTTAATTCGAAAATAAATAACGAATTGCTACGTGTACCCAGCTCTGTGTACACAGAAGTGTACACAGAGGATGACATGTGGGCCCGGGGGATCCAGTTGACCAGTCAACGTTTGAGTGCTCAACGGGGGTGGGACCCCCCTGTCATGCACTCATTCAACTAATTATGGATTAGTTAGGCTAACTAAGTAATTAGTTTAATTAAATCATTTTAATTAAGTTAATTACCTTTTAGTTAATTAATTAACTAACTAATTTATTAATTAACATATTTTTTATCATTTTTTATTTACAGGGGCAGGCCCCACTGGTCGGTAGCTGAGGCCGACCGGGGCGGTTAACAGGGTGAACGGGCATGGGCGCCCGCGTGTGCGCTCGAGGCCACCGGGAGGGCGACGACAACAACCACGATTCGGAGCCGCGCGACGCGGTGACTGGGGAAGCCGGACGCCGGTGGTGGCGTGGCGCCGGCGGGCGGCATTGAAGGAGAGGTGGGGCGGAAGCGGGGCGCAGGGAGCAGGAGGGCGCGCAGGGCGGCGGCGGAGCAGCAGCAGACCACAGTGGCAAGCGCGTGTGCGGGAAGCGCGGCATCGGGCGGGCACGACGCGTGGGTGCGGTACAGTGCGTGACGACGGGATGAAAAGAGGGAGGAGGAGGCCGAGGGCCTCACCGGCGATGGAGGGATGCGGGGGGGCGAGGATCAGGGTCGACCAACGATGGAGAGGCGGGGATGAGGCAGTCCAGCGCGAGGCGAGGAGGCGTCGGCGTTGACGGAGTCAGGCGTCACCGGGGTGGGCGCCGGCGTCGAGGGGGCGGGGCGGCGTGTTCGCCGGGGTCGGGGGCCAGCGCCCCGATCCAGATCGAGACGTGGGATGGGGGAGAGGAGCGAGTGGGGAGGAGTGGGGATCGGGAGATGGTTAGGGTTCGGGGAGTGGGGTGGCCTAATAGGCCAGGGAAGCGGGGGAGTGGGCCGCCTTAGGTGGGCTGGCCAGTGGGAGTGGGCCGAGGCCCGGGGAGGTTCTTCTTTTCTGTTCTTTTTGGGGTTGCCTTCTCCTTTTATTTTACTTACTTTTGCCTTTCTTTTTTTACTCATTTTAAATATGAAAACGGAACCGACTTCGAAACAACGTGAACTTAACCACTGTAAATCTCGATGACATGGTACCATTAGCGTGATTACTGTTGCATAATTATCCGGGTGTTACAAGCGTCATCATCATCGTCTACGCCGGCATCCACTCCACCAGCATGGCACCCGCAGCAAGATCCCTGGACCGGGCTGGTTCAGGCATGGCCCATGCCTTGGTCTGCTCCATCTCCTTACGGGCGCCCTTCCAGCATACACGTGATCCTAGAGCCAGGGCCTTCGTCCTGCCGCCGGCTCTCCTGGTCTCCTCGAACCCCGACCGCCGGCTCACGTCTACACCGCCACCACTACACCGACCTCGCCCGGCGCCCCCGTAGTTCCGCCCGGCTATGCCCTGGTTCCCTATGCGCCCGGTGCTCTTTCGGCGCCGTCACCGTACGCATACGGTCAGCATGCACCAATAACGTGCCTGCCCCTTCTACTTCCACAACATCGCCAAGCTGGGATCAGGCTGCCTTCATCGCCGCCATGAACAATTTCACCCTCAACAACGAAGGTACGGATTGGATTTTGATTCTGGTGCATCCATGCATATGTCTTCAAATATGAATTTTTTGGCAGCTTGTTTTCCTTCTTCTTTTTCTTCCATTACCATTGGTGATGGTTCCACTATTTCTGTCTCTTGCACCGGTGACTCTTACATCCCCTATTCCTCTAACAATTTTATTTTACGTAATATTCTTGTAGTCCCATCTTTAATTGCCAATCTTATCTCTGTTCGTCAGTGTACCATCGATAATCAAGTTATTCTTGCCTTTGACCCCTTTGGTTTATCTGTGGAGGATCTGAAAACAGGAAAGGTTCTCGCTCGGTACAATAGCACAGGCAATCTTTATCCTCTTCATGGCGCCCCCACTTCCACTCCTCGCGTCATGCTTGCATCAATTGATGTATGGCATCGTCGGCTTGGTCATCCCAATAAAGCTACCCTATCATCATTACTACAAGAATTTTGTATCCCTAGCTCTAGTGTCTCTCATGGTTCCTCTCTTTGTAATGCCTGTCAATGTGGCAAACATGTTAGACTACCTTTTGGTACCTCCTCTACTATTAGTACTTTTCCTTTTGAATTACTACATTGTGATTTATAGACCTCTCCAATTCCTAGTGTTTCTGGTTATAAATACTATCTTGTAATTCTTGATGATTATTCCCATTATATTTGGACATTTCTCAATTTTCGTCAATATGTTCTAACCCACTTTGGTCATCCAATACGCTTTATTCAATGCGACAATGGACGTGAATTTGATAATACTCGCAATCACACTTTCTCTCTCTCACGGCATCATCCTTCGCTTTTCTTGCCCCTATACATCCCCTCAAAACGGAAAAGCAGAACACTCTCTTTGCTCCATCAATGATATTCTTCGCACTTTGCTTATTCAAGCTTCTCTCCCTCCCCGTTTTTGGGTTGAAGCACTACGTACTGCCACACTTCTTCTAAATATTAGACCAACCAAAACATGTCCTCTCTACACCCCTTTTCAATCTCTTTTTCTTTCCCATCCCGACTATCTTTCTCTCCGCGTTTTTGGTTGTCTCTGTTTTCCCAACATCACTTCTACAACCTCACATAAACTAGAGCCTAGGTCTTTACCCTGCATCTATCTTGGTCTCTCCGATGATCATAAGGGCTCTCGCTACTTCGATCCTTCATCCGATCGTGTCATTATTTCCAGTCACGTCGTCTTTGACGAACACACTTTTCCCTACGCTGTTACACAATCATCACCTACGCACCAACCATCCCCTGTCCATTCTTCATCTTCTCTACTCCCTCGTCTAACTCCTACCTCGATTGCCGCGGAGCAACAGCCACCAGAGCATCCTCACGCAACCCGACATCAGCCTCCCGCCGTGCTGCCCACTCCTCCCTCACCATAGCCTTCCGCGCCCCCCACTCCTCCCTTGACGACAGCTACCTCTCCGCCCACGCCTATCTCCCCTGTTCTCGCTTCCCCTTCTTCCTCTTCTTCCTCAACACCGCCTCTTTCATCCAGTGCTGTTGCTATCATACCTCCGGCCAACGATCATGTCATGTGCACTTGTGGTAAGCGTGGCTTTCACCTTCCTACACGACGTCTTAATCTCACGGCTATTCCCATTGTCTCCCCTATTCCTACCTCTCACAAACGTGCTCTTCTCGATCCTCTCTGGCATTCTGCTATGCGTGACGAGTTTCATGCTCTTCAGCAAAATAACACCTGGACTCTCGTTCCCAAACCACCCGATGTCAATGTTGTTTCCAGCAAATGGGTTTTCCGTCACAAATTTCATGTTGGTGGTACGCTTGCGCGTTATAAAGCTCGTTGGGTATGTCGTGGTTTTTCTCAACAACACGGTATTGATTTTGATGAGACCTTTTCTCCGGTTGTAAAACCTAGTACCATTCGTGTTGTTCTCAGTCTTGCTGTCTCCTCCTCTTGTCCGATTCATCAATTAGATGTTAAAAATGCTTTTCTACATGGCACTCTCAATGAAACTATCTATTGTCAACAACCTTCGGGTTTTGAGAATTCCTCTTCTCCTGATTTTGTTTGTCTTCTTCACAAATCTCTGTACGGTCTTAAACAAGCTCCTCGTGCTTGGTTTCATCGCTTCACCACCTTCATTCACACATTAGGTTTTACCTCATCTAAATCCGATTCCTCTCTCTTTATTTTTTGTTCCTCCTTTCATACTGCATATCTTCTACTATATGTTGATGATATAATTCTCACTTCCTCTTCTGATTCCTTTTTACAACATATTATCTCTTCTCTTAATCATGAATTCTCCATGACTGACCTTGGTCCTCTTCATCACTTTCTTGGGATCAATGTTTCCCGCACTTCATCTACACTCTTTCTCTCTCAATGCCAGTATATTCTTGACTTGCTCTCTCGTGCGGGGATGACTGACTGTCAACCCTGTCGTGCGCCGGTCAATGTTGGTACCAAGTTGTCGGCCGATGGTGAACCGGTATGCCACTCTCAATGTTGGTACCAACACTATATCGCAGTATCACTGGTGCTCTCCAATATGCCACTCTCACTCGTCTTGATATATCTTATTCTGTTCAATAAGCGTGCTTATATATGCATGATCCCCGTGTTCCTCATTTTTCTCATGTCAAGAGAATACTTCGGTATCTCAAAGGTACTATTGATCATGTTCTTCTTCTTAACTCTTCCTCTCCAACAAGCTTGACAGTTTATTCTGATGCAGATTGGGCGGGTTGTCTAGATACTCGACGATCTACATCCCGCTTTTGTGTTTATTTGGGTGACAATCTTGTTTCTTGGTCTTCTAAAAGGCAGGTTACATTTTCCAGATCTTCTACAGAAGCTGAATATAGGTCTGTTGCTCATTCTGTGCCCGAGGCTGTGTGGCTCCGTCAGCTTCTGGTTGAGCTCCATCGACCAATTGAGCGTGCAACAATTGTTTATCGTGACAATATTTCCGCAGTCTACATGGCGTCCAATCCTGTTCAGCATCGTCGCACCAAACACATCGAGATTGATATTCATTTTGTTCGTGAGAAAGTGGCTCTTGGCGAGGTCCGTGTGCTTCATGTTCCTACCACTACGGAATTTGCTGATATTTTCACCAAGGGGCTCCCCACTGCAACATTCACTGGCATTCGCTCCAGTCTCAACATCGTTACACCTGATGTTGACACTACCGGGGGGGGGGGGGGGGGGGGGGGGGGGGTATTAGAGTATATATTCGGTTTATGTTTTTGGTAGTTCAAGTTGTAATCTATCTCTACTATCCTTGGCCCCCAAGTTTTTTATCTTATATAAACAGTCCTTCGAGGCAATAATAGATATTCAGAATCCAATAATCTTCAAAAGTGGGAAAACTTAAAACGGTGCCCGGGCTCATCTGCTCCCTCTCAGCAAAAAATTCAAAAACAATACTAGAAAAATTCAAAAAATTCCAAATTTTTTTGTGGTGGTAGATAATTTGACGCGTGAGGTGCGCCCCAAAACTCAACTCATTTGGACATCTGAGCAGCTCTCGGCAAAAAAGACAAATTGGGTCAAAACAGTGCGTGAACAGTATACATTTTTACAGACCCTGATTTTGTCTTTTTTGCTGAGAGCTTCTCAGATGCTCAAATGAGTTGAATTTTGGGGCGCACCTCACGCGTCAAATTATCTACCACCACAAAAAAATTTAGAATTTTTTGAATTTTTCTAGTATTTGTTTTGAATTTTTTTCTAAGCGTGGGTGCAGATGAGCCCGGGTGCAGATTAGCCGCACTCTCAAAAGTGTCACAATCTTATCACGACTGTGATCTCAGCTTTATTCTTTATGCAATATATGCGCTGCTACGTACATGCACGCACGCATGCATAGCCTAGATGGGCTCACCCCCTCGTAGTTGCCCGGCGGGTTGTAGCTGCAGATGATGAACAGGCCGTCGCCGCCGTCGCAGACGACGCGGGCGCAGCCGATGGCCGTCGAGTCGCGCCACACCACCTGCGTGTAGTGCAAGCACGACTTGTCCGCCGGCGCCGAGCAGCTGTTGCTGCCGTGGTCGTAGTACTGCTTCTCCGACACCCACGCTTGCACGGCGTCCGCGGCGGTCCAGTCGGCCCCGCCGCCGCGGCCTCCGTAGATGTTCTCCCCGTACTGCCCGCCCGAATGCACCAGCTGGCAGTCGCCGCGGCGCTGCTCCGCGTAGTTCTGCGCGTATGCGGCCACGTTGTCGTCCCAGGTCACCGGCCCGACGCCGACGTCGGCGCGCGCCGCGTTGTGGGGGTCCACGAAGTCCTGCGGCGAGTTCTGGGCCGTGACGACCACCATGGCGGACGCGAGAGCTAAGAGCAGTACAACTGATAGCTTCGGCGAGTACTCCATCGCTAGTTAAGCCTTACGAAGCTAAGGAAAGGTGTACTATCCGCTACTATCCGTGAATGTGTTGATGAGATAGGCTGCGACCATTGCTCGTGTATTTATACTGTATAAGCTCGATGGCTTCCTTAGGTTTAGGGTAACTAGTTAAGCTTGGAAAGTTGCGAACCAATCGAGCACTCAGATAATTTGATTTCCTTGCACTGTGTTTCTGCAAAAAGGAGTTCAATAAAATATAGGGATTCTTGACTGGTCAAATTTGACAAATTCAATCCAAGTAACTTAACTGATACTCCAAACGCCTGCACTGGAGTAGTATTTTCCAAGAGAGGGCAGGAATTCCATGCACCTGCGTGTCCGATAGGCAGGGAGAGGGGGGATAAACTCAAGTATATTTGACTAGTAGAAACTGAAAAGGAATTAGCTCGGCATTGTGGAATGGAGGTTTTCCAAATTCTCTAGTCGTCGGTTCTAGACGACTCATTTGTCCGGCCGCGATCGCCGGAGTATTATTGACACCGAGATAAGTGCAAACTGTGGAAAACAGTGCGTTCCTCTTTCGTTGGTCAGTCGTGTCATCTTTCTGAGATTACCTCTGCGCGCCGACGTGTAGTAGTCGCTTCGACTTGTCTTGCTCCTTGTCCGATGGAAAAAATTGTAACGTGTTAGAGCAACTCCAACGGGCCGACCCAAACGGACCGCGATTCCGTCCGTTTTTTATCAGTTTGGGTCGGACAAACGGACACGGATGCCCGCTTTCGCATTTGAATCGACGCGTGCGTCCAACGCTGACCTGAGACCCATTTTGATGATGCAGAAAAAAAATGAACGTAAACATTAAAGCCGGCCACGAAGGCCGGCGAGAGTCCACGCGTCCACATTTGCATTAAAAAACAATCTAATAAACTATGAGGCAGCGCGCTGCCCTAGGCGTCGCCGTCGTCGTCCTCGGGGTCCGTGAGGTCGATGAGCGTCAGCGCCGGCCCGGCCCAGGCGAACGCCGTGTTCCAGAGCGCCGTCATGTCGGGCAGTGCCGGGGCAGGGGGGAGGAGGAGGGGTGCGGCTGCCTGTGCAGCCGCGGCCTGGCGCGCCTCCTCCTCAGCCTCGCGCTGCTCCTCCTCGAGGTCGCGCTCGAGCATCTCCTCGTACTCGCCGTCAAGGCGCTCCTCTGCCAGCCGGCGCTGGCGCCACATCTCGAGGTACGCCTGCTCCTGCGTCGGCGTCGTCCCCAGCCAAACCGGTGACGCGGACACCCACTCGCGCACCAATCCATTCCAAGAGAAGCGCGCGATGGGCTCGGGCTCAGGCCCCGGCTGCGGCTCCGGCTTGATGGGGGGCGGCGGGGCCACCGGTGGCACCACGTTGTCGCCCGCCGCGGAGAGGGCAAGGGCCTGCGCCATTGCCGCCTCGTATCGGGCCTCCTCTTCCGCCTCCGCCGCCTCCGCTCTGCGCTGCTCGTCCTCCTCGCTCTCCCAGTAGACGGCCGCAAGAGCCGCCTGGTCCTCATCACGGACGACGAGCGGTGTTGGCGGCAACCTCCGGTCGACCTCGTGCACGCCCTGCCGCCTCGCCTCCTCGTGCTCGAAGGCGAACCACCTCGCCCAGTTGGGCGAGTCGGTTGCGTAGGCCGGGTCGGCGCGCTGCTCCGGCGTCAGCAGCGCCCGCTGGCGCCGCACCTCCTCCGTGTGAGCACGAGCCGACCGCGGCGCCGCCGGCACTGGGATCCTATTTGGATCCAGATGCCAGTCGTGCGGCAACGTCACGTCCGGATACGGCAGAGGCTGCCGGTTCTGCCAGTGCCACTCCGCCTGGGGCACTGGCACGTTGACGCGCTGCCTCTGCCGGCGAGGCGCCGGCGCCGGCGGAGGTGGGAGGAACTCGGAGGGGAAAGGGGTGGCGGGTGACTTGCCCTTGGCCTTGCTGCGACGAGGTGGGAGGCCCATCTCGTTGTGGTTGTGGTGGCTAGGGTTTGGCGGCGACGAGGAAGCAAAGGTGGGCAGATGTGGACGGCGAGTTTGGATGAGGACGGCCCCGCCGCACGGTCGGCTTAAAAAAGGACGAGCGCCGTCGCTGACGCGTGGGCCCATCGTCATAAATTAAGCTGACCGCGTGGGCAGCGGGTAGTTGGACGGCTGCTATGTGGGGGCACGGCGGATAGCGAGAAGGCGCGCGAAGCGTCAGTTCGGCGTCCGCGCCGATGCATTTGTGGCGCAAATTTGGGCCGCAAATGCGTCGGCGCGGACGCGACGCGGGCGTGATCTGGGTTTGGGTCGGCGCGTTGAGCCGCTACTTTTGTCCGCGCCGATTCAAACGGACGCAGCTGGACGAAATAGGTCGGCCCTTTGGAGTTGCTCTTATATCTTCTGAGATTACCTCTGCACGCCGATGTGTAGTAGCTTCGTCCATTGTTCTCTTCACTGGTGCAGAACCCTGCTAAGAAGACGCACATATCACACATCCTTTGATCGAATTGACTTGTGTGTGATGCTGGGTATCGTAGAAGGTAGAAAAATAAAATCATCAGACAGAAAAAGTTACGTGTGCGATGGCTTCATGCACAATTCATAAACAAAATACATATGCGATATATGGTATACAGTTAAGCTGACAGAGCTGTCTGCGATGAACAGAAATAGCACAGCCGATTCACCAGCACAAGCCGTGTGCAATATTGGGTTGTCAGAATGTGTACTCAGGACACAAGGGATCAAGGTAACCCTGTATTTTTCAGTTCGGCCAGGTGCTAAACGCCTTGTCAATCCTACAGGCAAAGGCACACAAGAACACAATGACACAGGGGGATTTTATACAGGTTCAGGCCGTCATGTTAGCGTAAAACCCTACGTCCTCTTGGTATTGATATAAACTGGGGAGTACAAGTGCTTTTGTGTTACAAGGTGGTGGTCGGGGTGAGTCCAGCGGTGGTCGGGGTACTAGCTAGAGTGCCCGAACACTCCTAACTCTACTCTTCCACCTATCTGCTAGTCTTCGGTTGGCTTGTAGTTGCTGGTAGTGTTGTGGTTGCTAAGAAGCTTGTATCCTTTCCAACCTTGGCCATCCCCATATATAGAGGCTTAGGGGCACCACATTTGGTCTACAAAAATACATGTGAAGATATACAATAATGGTTGGTCGATTGCGTTCCACTTGTCTCTGTCATATTGTAGTAGATGAGCTGACACTGGATTGTGTCAGGTGCTCAAGTATTTCCTTTGATGTGACGCGCCACACCGCCCTTCTCCTTCTTTATGCCGCACCAATGTTCGGTCTTGTCATCCATCCCTCTGGGTCGTCTTGATGAGGGCCCTACCCGTAGCCCTGCGCCGGGCTACGCGGGGTAGGTCGATCGGTCATTAAATGCCTAGTCGGTGGAGTGCTTTGCAAGGCCACCCTTCTTGGTTGACGTGTGTCCCGTGTGCTCAGGGGCTCAGCCCCGAGTGCATCATGGCTAGCGTCATGGGCCCCTTGGGGGATATCTTGTGACATCTTTTACCGCGTGTGACCCGCAATTTGCAGTTCCGGCATGAAGTAAATGTACCAAGGTATATTTTTTATCGTGGTTATCCTTTTCCCAGCGCTAGATATTTCCGAGGAAACTTGGATACCTAACTTTTGTGTATACCCTATTATCCATTGTTCCTTCAGTAGCCCTCGGGCCCACCAGTAGCAGTTAGAGCTGCAAGAAAAGCTCGAGGCTCGTGAGCCGCTCAAGATCGACTCGAAAAGAAACGAGCTAAGTATGATCACTTTATATGTTGCTCGGTCGGGAAACGAGCGGATCTTGAGCCAATACTGGCTCGCTCTATTTTAGCTCAATAGGTCAGTATAATATCATTCTGTTAAATTAAATGATCATGCAATATATTAAATGAAAATAGTATAATTTATTACCATATATGCCGTCTAGGATTTTTCTCCATTTTATAAGCAAATATGGTACGTCGGGTGTGTGTTATATATTCTGTTGTTTCTGGCAAAAGTTCCGAGCACATGCACGAGTTCCTCTCTGAGCACCCAGGGCGGATGGCTATATGGCACCTGGCTCGGGTGATCCGCCTTAGGCCTTGTACAATGGAAGGTGCTTAGGGAAGGTGCTTAGGAAAATAAACCAAACTTTTCTTAAGCATCGATGCTTATTTGTACAGGGTAGACGCTTAACTAAGCGTCTCTCATGTGGAAATAGGCACCGGTGCTTCAGAAAAACATGATTTATTTTTTCTAAGCACCTTCTATTATACAAGGCCTTAGGTATGCTATATGGCACCTGGCTCAAGGCGTCCCTGTGGGAGCGCATCCAATCAGATCCCATCCAACTATTGACGTTATTGTTAGTACATGTATTTGATTAAGAAATACATTAATCGTTATGTTAATGTTAAAGTTATACACCTAGGCTATTCTTTTTCTCTCTAGCTTCACCCCTGATAATAAAACTTTATTTTCATTCATAAGCACTGCATAGCAGGCACCTACAATTAATGATCGTACAACTCACATGAATCGTAACACAATATCCATAGCCAGTCTAAACTACACTTACCTTGAATCTCTCCTGCTAAAGTCTCACATCTTATCACGACTGTGATCTCAGCTTTATTCTTTATGCAATATACGCGCTGCTACGTACATGCACGCACGAATGCATGCATGCATAGCCTAGTATGGGCTCTGCCCCACGTAGTTGCCCGGCGGGTTGTAGCTGCAGATGATGAACACGCCGTCGCCGCTGTCGCAGACGACGCGGGCGCAGCCGATGGCCGTCGAGTCACGCCACACCACCTGCGTGTAGTGCCCGCACGAGTCGCCCTCCGGGGCGGAGCAGCTGTTGCTGCCGTGGTCGTAGTACTGCTTCTCCGACACCCACGAGTTCACGGCGTCCGCCGCCGTCCACTGGGTCCCACCGCCTCCGAAGAGGTTCTCCCCGTAGGGCCGGCCATCGGGAGTATGTATCAGCTGGCAGTCGCCGCGGCGCTGCTCCGCGTAGTTCTGCGCGTACGCGGCCACGGTGTCGTCCCAGGTCACCGGCCCGACGCCCACATCGGCGCGCGCCGCGTTGTGGGGGTCCACGAAGTCCTGCGGCGAGTTCTGGGCCGTGGCCGCCATGGCGGACGCGAGAGCTAAGAGCAGTACTACTGCCAGCTTCGGCGAGTACTCCATCGCTAAACCTTACAAAAGTGAGTGAGTATGTACAATTCTTTTCCTTCTTTGAGGGAAAGGAAATGTGTACTATCTGTGAATGTATCTGTGATGATGAGATAGGGTGCTGCGACCATGAGTAGTGTATTTATACTGCATAAGTTCCATGGTAAGTAGGGAAGCTTGGAAAGTAAGGACGGTTAGGTTCCTTGCACTGTGCTTCTTAAAGGGAAGTTTAACAAAAAAGTCTTGACTGGTCAAATTCGAGAAGTTCAATCCTTCAAGGATGGCAGGAATTCCATGCACCTGCGCTTTCGATCGGCAGGGAGAGGGAGGGTAAACTCTACTCTAGTACGACTAGAATGAAATTTAAAAGGAATTAGTACGATATTGTGGAATATATATAATGAAGCTTTTTCAATTCTTGTGGTTCTCGATCGAGTCCTGACGTTCTAGATGACTTGTTTGCCCGTGATTGCCGGAGTAGTATTGCACCCAAGGTACATGTTGGAGTAGGTGCTTTTTGGAAACGCAAGTGCAAACTGTGGAAAAAGGTGCGTTGTCCGGCTCGTTGCGTCAGTTAGTCATGTGACTCATGTCATCTTTATAAGATTACCTCTCCTGTGCAGTAAGAGCATCTCCAGCCGCGCCCCCAAAAGGCTCCTCCTAGGCGTTTTCTTAAGTGCCGGCGTGCAAAAATCGGCTCAGTCGCGCCTTCAGGAGCCTGTTTTTTGCCGTGTTGGGCCGACATTGATGCCGACAGACCCAGGCCGAACCCGACGCGCTGGGGGGGCGCTCGGGGCGTCGGGGTGATCGAATATGGCGGGAAGGAAGGCGGGCTCGCCGAGTCAGCGCCTCGTCGTCCTCATCGCATCGGTTTCCCGCGGGGAATCAATGTCAAGGCTGCCCGCCGGTCAGCCTTCCATTGATCCCTCACGGGCGGCGCGGGCGCTGCGACGCCATGCGTACACACGGCGCCCCCCTCCCCCCCCCAGCCGCTATATAAACGCGTTCCCCTCGCCTGAGCCACTCCACCCACAGCCGCCGGTCACTCGCCGCCGAGCTCTCTCCCCGTGCATCGATGCCGCCGAGCTCTCTTCCCGTGCATCGACGCCGTCGAGCTCTCTCCCCGTTCCTCCCCCTTCCCTCTCTTTCCAAGCCAATGGGCGAGAGGTTCCACGGCGATGGCGCGGCGGCCAATGGCTTCGGTCGCCGCTCACTGCACGAGTGGGAGGCGTACCTCATGTTCGAGGCCAACGTGCCGGCGCCGCCAAACATGCGCGCGCCGGGGCGGTGGTGGCTCAGTGCCGGCGACGTCCCCATTCCCCCAATGCCCGACGCCGATCTGCGCCCCGACTAGTTAGCTGACGAGGTCGCCTGCGTGCGGGCATCTATGACGGAGGAGCAGCGGTCCCTCCTACAGTATGCCGCCGGCAACCACGAGGCCTGGGCAACATACTTTCAACACTGTCAGGTGCAGCGGCTCGCCTCCACCAACGGGGCGCCGGTGGTACGGGGGTCAAAGAACAGCGACGGCCGCCGTCTGTGGTGGGGTGCCCCCGGCCGGACTCTGCATGCCATCCTCCAGCACCTCGACGGTGGCAACGAGCCGGCATTGACGTACCCTGCCGCCCCGGGTCCCCGCCGGAGCGGCGGCCAATGGATGCCGCGGCAGACAGGCTCCTCCTCTTCCTCCTCCTGCTCGTCCTCGTGCTCCTCCGGCTCGTCCGCGTTGCTCGGCGTCAAGGCCGAGCCCGTGGAGACGCCGCTCGGCCGGCGCACCCGCAGCGCCGGCATCGTCATCAACGAGGGCGGGCGTGCCTCCTCCTTCTCGGCTCCTCCCCGCTTTGTCAGGCCGAAGACGGAGCCGGGCCTCGTCGTCGTGAAGACGGAGCCAGGGCTCGCCGATGAGTCAGGCCTCGACGACGAGGCGGTCCTGAAGTGGGCGCGCGAAGATTGGGCGTAGAAGGAGCTGGAGCGCCAGCGCCGCGCCCTGGAGCAGTACTCCACTCGTCGTCATGGCCGCGATGAGGAAGGTGTCGTCGTCCTCGACGATGACAGCGGCGACGACGCGCCGCCTCCGCCGGTCCGCCTGGGCGACCCCAGGCAGGGGTCCAGAAGTGGCGTCCGCGTCAAGGAGAAGAAGGACGAGGACGACGGCGGCGACTCCGCGTTTTTCGGCCTGTAGTCGCGGCCCTAGTTTGTTGTTAAGTACTTTATTTATGTAAAAACTATTTCAATCCGCCGGAATATTATAAATGTTTTGCCGAATATTTGTCCGGTTCGCCGAATTTTAGGTTCAAAAACATTAAAAACAGCCGCCTGGAGCCAACCCTGGGTCTTAGGCTAGGAACCAGATCGCCCCCAAACCGATTTTTAGCGCCGGTTCGTTCACAGGCGGCAATTTTTCAAGCCGCGTGGGGAGCCAACGGCTGGAGATGCAGCTTCGACTTGTCTTGCTCGTTATCCGGTGGAAAAAAGCATAACATATTATTTATTCTGAGATTATCACTGCGCGCCGATGGTGTAGCACGACGTATCTTCGTCATTTTCTTCCACAACAATTATAGATGCTCACACACATGCACATACACTATCCCTGTAAACGCACATATGCATACTCTATCCTTATGAGTACCGTCGAAATACTGAGTCGGCACAATATTTTGAGATTAACAAAGTCGCATGTTCGTATTCGGCGGGAACTTCTTCGTTCACCGAACAAACATTGCCGAAATGGTTAAAATATATTTAGAAAAATAGGAGTACTGGTGTTAAGTCTAAGACTTAAACCCCCATAGTTACATGACAAGAAACCTAACTAACCGAGCTACGCTCAGTTCACATGCATCTTTGTCATTCGATCTCGTGGTACATATGTACATGTCGCCTTCATTGTACGAGATCAGGTCAGGCCTTCTCATTTGTGACTGTTAGATAGCGTATGTATTGTATCTGTAACTCTTGTACACTCCCTAGAATATAGGATCTGTAACCATAGCCCAGGCCTGCGTGCCGACTCTCTCGGGCACGCCCCTCTCTCTCTCGTGTATAAGTTGTACTCCGTTAGATGATCAACACAGGAAATCAGAGTTAATCTGTTCAACTTGGTATCAGACACCAGGTGCCCCATGGCCACCGAACCCTCCTCCTCCGCCGCCACTTCGCCGGGCTCCCTCTCCTTCTCCTCGGCGCCGACCGCGCCCACTGCTCCGGCCACCACAGCGACGACCTCCCCGACGTTCGTCTTCGGCACCAACCCCGCCCTCTTCAGCGGCTCTTCTTCCTCCTCAGGTTCCCAATTTGCCCCCATCTTCTCCTCCGGCACGCCTCTCCCACCAACCCCCCCCCCCTGCTCCTGCCCCCACCGATCCCATCTACCGCGACCACATCACAAACCACATCAAATTTCTCCTCAACCCCGCCGATCACAACTACCACAAGTGGAAGACCTCCTTCCTCATGGTTCTCGTCCGCTACGGCATCACCTACCTCATCAAGAATCCACCACCACCCAACGCCACCTCCCAATATCTCGAGCTTGACGCCCACATCGCCCTCTAGATTTATGCCACTCTCTCAGACGTCATGTGTGACCATGCCGTCAGCGCCACCACCACATATGCCCTCTGGCACAAGATTCAGGCCTTCTTTCTTGCCAATCGCGATGCGCGGTTCATGATCCTCAATCGCCAGTATCGCAACTTAAAACAGGGCGATCTCTCCGTGTCCGACTACGCCCGCCGCATGAAGCTCCTCACCGATGCTCTCGCCGACATCAACCACGCGGTCATTGAGGTGGATCTCACCACCCAATTCCTCCATGGCTTGGACAAGCGCCTCGACACCATCCGCGTCGTCCTCGGCGATCAAGGGCTTCCCTTCGACACCGTCCTCTCCCGCGTCGTCCTGGCCGAGGAGTCCCAGGCGCAGCGCGCGTCTGAGGAGAGCGCCTCCGCCTTCGCTCTGCCTGGCGGTGGCCACTCGGGCGGTCCCTCCGGCGGTGGCAGCCGTCAAACCACCGATCGCTCCAACGACCGTGCTTCGGGCGCCTCATCTTCGTCGACTCCCACTCCTGGCCGCGGCCGCGGTGACCGCTATGGAGACGGTGGTGACCGTGGCCGTGGACGCGGACGCGGCCGTGGCTGCGGGCGCCATGACAACGGGGGCCGTGGCCAGCCTCAGCCGGCCCCGCTCGCCCCGTACACTGGCTACTTTGCGCCGTACGGGATGGCGATCCCGTCTCCGCGCTCTGGTTGGGTGCCTCCCAACGCCGCCGGTGTGCTCGGGCCCCGCCCGGGCTCTCATGCCCAAGCCTACCCAGCATACGCGCCGCCGCCCGCTCCACCGGCCCTGTTCTACCCGGCCGCGCCTCCGTCGTGGGATCACCTTGCCCTGCTCAACGCCGCCTACAGCAACAACCACTACCCCGCTCCTCCCCCACCCGAGTGGTATCTCGACAGCGGGGCTTCCTCTCACATAACAGGCAATTCAGGTACCCTAACCTCGTCACGTTCTTCTTTAAAGCAGAATCTTCCATCTAGTATTCTTGTTGGCAATGGACAGCACCTTCCCATCACCGGCTCCGGCTCCACCACCCTTCCCCCTCACGATTTCCGCCTTACTGATATTCTCATTTCTCCTCATGTTGTCACTAGTTTAATTTCCGTTCGGCGGTTTACAAAAGACAATGCATGCTCAATTGAATTCTTTCCCTGTGGTTTTCTTGTGAAGGATCTTCGCACTCGGAAGGTACTCATGATCTCCGTTAGCAATGGCGACCTCTACCCCTTCGTTGGCACCACCGCGGCTCGGGCGCATGCACTCTTCACCGTCACTTCACCGGATCTGTGGCACCGTCGCCTCGGCCACCCTAGCGCGCACTCTCTTTCTACCATAGCCAAAGACTTTCTTAGTGATTGTAATAAGGTCGGTCATACTCCATGTAATGCATGCCAACTTGGCCACCAGCCGCGTCTCCCCTTTTCCTCTTCATTTAGCCAGACTTATTCACCATTTGATTTAATTCACTGCGATTTATGGACATCTCCTATCATTAGCTTTTAGGGCTTCCAATATTACTTGGTTATTCTCGACGACTTTACACATTATTCCTGGACGTTTCCCATGCGCAACAAATCCGACACCTCTTCCATCCTCCAACGCTTTTTTACATTTGTCCACACTCAATATAACATCGTCATCAAAGCCATGCAGTGTGATAGTGGTGGTGAGTTCATCAACACATCCCTACGCACCTTCTTCTCCTCAAACGGCATTTCTTATCGTTTCTCCTGCCCTCACACATCTCCTCAGAACGGCAAGGCAGAACGCCTCCTTCGAACCACCAATGACATCGTGCGCACACTCTTACTCCAAGCCAACCTTCCCCCTCCCTTTTGGGTCGAGGCACTTCACACGTCCACTTACCTTCTCAATAGGCGACCATCTCGTGCCATTCACAACACCACGCCCCATTTTCTCATCCACGGTACCCACCCCTCCTATGACCATCTTCGCGTTTTCGGTTGTTTGTGCTTCCTGAACACCTACGCCACCATGCCACACAAGCTCTCCCCCCGCTCCATTCGTTGTGTTTTTCTCGGGTACCCTCTCGAGCATAAGGGCTACCGGTGTTTTGATCTAGAATCATGACGCGTCATCGTCTCCCGCCATGTTACTTTCGACGAGACCCAATTCCCATACACACCGTACACGCCTCCCCCCTCCTACGGTACGTCCACACCGGATCCCCGCCATGCATGTGGCACGTCCACACCGGATCCCCCACCCCCGCCCCCACCGAATCCCTTGGATTCAGCTCCCTCACCTGCGCCCTCGGGATCCCAGCCCAACCAATCCCCTAGCCGCACCCCTCCCAGCGCCAGGCCCCGCACCCCCACTACCCCGACCGCGTCCACCAGCTCCACTCCCACCGTCTCACGCGGATCCCCACGCGGATCCTCCTCGCCTGCCGCGCCTGCCTCGTCCGGATCCAACCAATCCCACCGCTCGCCGCATCCTGCGCCTGCCCCCTCTGCACCGCAATCCTCCTCGCAGTCCGCGCCTGTTCCACTGCGTTCGCCTGCCGCCCAGACCACCGAATCTACCTCCACATCCGAGCTGACCACTCCTAGCCCGCCACGTCTGCCCCGCCATGCAATTCCGATAGAGCCACCCCAAAACTCCCACCGTATGTCCACACGCGCCAAGTCTGGCTACTGCATGCCCCGCCGACTGTTCCTCACCACAACCACATCTTCCCTTTCTCCCATTCCTGCCACATATAGATCAGCCCTCAAAGACCCAAATTAGCAACAAGCTATGCAAGATGAATACTCTGCTTTACTGAAAAACTTCACTTGGTCTTTGGTGCCTAAGCCTGCAGGTGTGAACATCGTCACGGGGAAGTGGATTTTTCGCCATAAATTAAATGCGGATGGCTCTCTCGCTCGGTACAAAGCTCGATGGGTAGTTCGTGGATTCACTCAACAAGAAGGAGTGGATTATGAGGAGACTTTCAGTCCCGTGGTGAAGCCTTCTACCATCCGTGTCGTCCTCAGCCTTGCCACCTCACAGTCATGGCCTATTCATCAGTTGGATGTCAAGAACGCTTTCCTTCATGGAGAGCTCAATGGGACTGTCTATTGCTCTCAGCCAGCTGGGTTTGTGGACTCCTCACGGCTGGATCATGCTTGCTTACTTCACAAGTCTCTGTATGGGTTGAAGCAAGCGCCACGGCAATGGTTTCTTCGGTTCCAACGGTTCCTCCTATCTATTGGTTTCAATGTCGCACGGAGTGACACCTCCTTGTTCATACTCCATCAGGGAACAAGCATTGCCTATCTTCTGGTGTACGTTGATGACATTATTCTCACTGCCAACTCCACCCACACACTCCACCGCATCATCTCTGCCCTCAAGTCCGAGTTCTCCATGTCTGATCTCGGCGAGCTCCACCACTTCTTGGGCATCAACGTCACCCCCAATGCCTCGGGTTTGTTTCTCTGTCAACAATAGTATGCACTCGAGATTCTTGATCGTGGCAAAATGCTCAACTGCAAGCCTGTCTCCACGCCCATTGACACCAGCTCTAAACTGTCTGCTACTGCCGGTCACCTCCTCTCCAATCCCACGCAGTACCGCAGCCTCGCCGGTGCTCTCCAATACCTTACCCTTACCCGACCAGACATCTCCTACGCAGTTCAACAAGTGTGCCTCTTCATGCATGCGCCACGGGACAGTCACATGCAGTTGATCAAGCGTATTCTGCGCTACCTTCAGGGTACATCTCACTATGGGCTCCAATTCTACCGGTCCTCCTCCCATGACCTGGTAGCATACACCGATGCAGATTGGGCAGGGTGCCCCGACACTTGCAAGTCAACATCTGGATTCTGCGTGTTCCTCAGATCCAACCTCATCTCTTGGTCTTCCAAACGGCAGCCGACCGTTTCTCGATCAAGCGCCGAGGCAGAGTACCGTGGGGTCGCCAACTGCGTCGCCGAGTCGTGTTGGTTGCGTCAGCTCCTGCATGAACTACGCCATCCTCCTCGCCGAGCCACTGTGGTATATTGTGACAACGTCAACACCTTGTACCTTGCCAGCAATCCGGTGCAACATCAACGCACCAAGCATGTCGAGATCGACCTGCATTTTGTGCGTGATCGGGTGTCTCTTGGAGAAGCACGGGTCTTGCATGTACCGTCCTCCTCTCAGTTTGCTGATTTGTTCACCAAAGGGTTACCATCTCAAGTGTATCATGAGTTTCGCTCTAGCCTGAACGTCCACTAGTAGAAAAAGGGTCAAATGTGAGACACGTTAGTCCCGGTTTGTAACAGAACCGGCACTAATGTGTCCATTAGTGCCGGGTCCAACGGCTAGCCGGGAGGAGCTCTTTAGTACCGGTTCGTGGCAAACCTTTAGCACCGGTTCGTGCCACGAACCGGTACTAATGAGAGTGGTGGCAGGATGTTGTCAGAGTGGGGCCCTTCCAGCACCTTTAGTACCGGTTCGTGGCACGAACCGGTACTAAAGGTCCTCCTATATAAATCCTTCGTCCACCCGTACTCTGTTCTTCCCCCTTTCCCCTCTCCCTCTCTTTTGTTCTTCCCTTCTTCCTCTCGAGTTCATCACAAAATTTGCCCCAAATTTGTCAAGATTTGCAGGCCCTCATCCATTCAAATGATCACCAAGGTTAGCAACTTTGTCCTTTCATCTCTCATTGCTAGATTAGCTCTTGCATTGGTTTATATAGTGATTAATTGTGGGTTTTAGTAATTTGGGAGGAATTATATGTGGTAGTATTTGATTTATATGCAATTTGAGGTCAAAATAACACTTAGTTTGCATATGTAGGTGTGGTTTACTTAGTGCCTTCTAAATCTCCGTCGTAACCACCGTCGATCGCCCGCACCGTCCCGTCGCCGGCACCACCTTGTGGTGAGCCTCTTGTTCATGAAATTTTATATAAAAAAATGATGTTTGTGTGATTTGGATATATAGTTACTCGTATAATAATTATCTTACCCGTACGTTGTTTGTTATACATAGTGCCATGGTTTTGATATCCGTCCCCGTCGGCCCTCGTCCTTGTTATGATTCGGATGTGGTATATTCTCTTTTAAAACTATTTGTTGCATTTCGTGTTTATGACAAATAATTATGCCCATCAAGTTGACATAGATATTTTTATCTAGGAGGTATGTGAACCGGAAATTCCAACCGACCCTATTGTCGAGAGGTTAAATTTAGTTGAAAGAGAAAACGAGTACTTGAAAGAAAAATTGAAAAGAATTGAGGGGGAGAAGATGGAATTGGAGTTGCATGTTGCCGATGTCGTCGATGATCACAAGATCAAGATGGAGAAAATGCGCTTGAAGATTAGAAAGATTAGAAAATATGCCATCGATAGTGAGGCTTGGTATCATTATGCTGTTGGATCAATTGTTACCTTAGTTGCGATCTTGATCGCATTTGTTGTTGCATTTAAATGCTTTAGCTAGAGAGTTATTTGTTTGTTGCATTTAAGTGTTGTATGAACTTTATGTATGAACTTGTATTAATTTGGTCTATTCGGTGTTGTGTAATGAAGATGAGCCGGCAATGGATGTACGATGACCGATGCTCTCCCCAGTTCGTTGAGGGCGTGCATACTTTTCTGCTTGCGGCTGAGGCAAACAAGCGGGCGGATGGTTTTATGCCTTGTCCATGTGCTGGCTGTAAGAATGATCGCAATTACTCTACGTCAAGAACCATTCACGTCCACCTGTTTGAGTCCGGTTTCATGCCCCACTATAATGTTTGGACCAAGCACGGAGAAAGAGGGGTTATGATGGAAGACAATGAAGAAGAAGAGGACGACGACAGCTATCCTGGCCATGGGTTCCCTGAATACGATGATACAACAATGGGGAAGAAGCTGAGCCGGTAATGCGGGAAGAAGCTGAGCCGGCAATGCGGGAAGAAGCTGAAGAAGAGGCATCAGATGAGCCCGTTGATGATCTAGGTCGGGCCATTGCCGATGCAAAGAGAAACTGCGCAAGTGATTTGGAGAAGAAGAAGTTGCAGCGCATGTTAGAGGATCACAAAAAATTGTTGTACCCGAATTGCGTAGGTGACAAGAAAAAGCTGGGCACCACACTGGAATTGCTGCAATGGAAGGCAGAGAATGGTGTATCTGACAAGGGATTTGGAAAGTTGCTGGTAATGATAAAGGATATGCTTCCAAAGGACAACGAATTGCCCGAGAGTACGTACGAAGCAAAGAAGGCTGTCTGCCCTCTAGGGTTAGAGGTGCAGAAGATACATGCATGCCCTAATGATTGCATCCTCTACCGCGGTGAGTACGAGGATTTGAACGCTTGCCCGGTATGTGGTGCATTGCGCTATAAGATCAGCCGCGATGAGCATGGTGATGTCGAGGGCGAGCGCCCCAGGAAGAAGATTCCTGCCAAGGTGATGTGGTATTCTCCTATAATACCACGGTTGAAACGTTTGTTCCAAAACAAAGAGCATGCCAAGGCGATGCGATGGCACAGAGAAGACCGTAAGAAAGACGGAAAGTTGAGAGTACCCGCTGACGGGTCGCAGTGGAGAAAAATCGAAAGAAAGTACGGGAAGGAGTTTGCAGATGACGCAAGGAGCGTATGGTTTGGTCTAAGCGCAGATGGCATTAATCCTTTTGGGGAGCAGAGCAGCAACCATAGCACCTGGCCTGTGACTCTATGTTTGTATAACCTTCCTCCTTGGTTGTGCATGAAGCGGAAGTTCATTATGATGCCAGTGCTCATCCAAGGCCCTAAACAACCCGGCAACGACATTGATGTGTACCTAAGGCCATTAGTTGAAGAACTCTTACAACTGTGGAATGGAACAGGTGTACGTGCATGGGATGAGCACAAACAGGAAGAATTTGACCTAAAGGCATTGCTGTTCGTGACCATCAATGATTGGCCTGCTCTCAGTAACCTTTCAGGACAGACAAACAAGGGATACCACGGATGCACGCACTGTTTGGATGATACCGACAGTATATATTTGAATAGTTGTAAGAAGAATGTGTACCTGGGACATCGTCGATTTCTTCCGAGCAGGCATCCCGTAAGAAAGAAAGGCAAGCATTTCAAAGGTGAGGCGGATCACCGGACGAAGCCTCGCCACCGTACTGGTGCTGATGTACATGATATGGTCAAGGATTTGAAGGTGATATTTGGAAAGGGTCCTGGCGGACAACCTGTTCCAAAGGACGCTGACGGACGCGCACCCATGTGGAAGAAGAAATCTATATTTTGGGACCTGCCATATTGGAAAGACCTAGAGGTCCGCTCCGCAATCGACGTGATGCACGTGACGAAGAATCTTTGCGTGACCCTGCTTGGCTTCTTGGGCGTGTATGGGAAGACAAAAGATACACCTGAGGCACGGGAGGACCAGCAACGTATGCACGGAGAAGACGGCATACATCAGGGTCATGCAAGCTACGCTCTTACCAAAGAAGAGAAGGAAATCTTCTTTGAATGCCTGCTCAGTATTAAGGTACCGTCTGGCTTCTCGTCGAATATAAAGGGAATAATAAACATGGCAGAGAAAAAGTTCCAGAACCTAAAGTCTCATGACTGCCACGTGATTATGACGCAACTGCTTCCGGTTGCATTGAGGGGGCTTCTACCGGAAAACGTTCGATTAGCCATTGTGAAGCTATGTGCATTTCTCAATGCAATCTCTCAGAAGGTAATCGATCCAGAAATCATACCAAGGTTACAGAATGATTTGGTGCAATGTCTTGTCAGTTTCGAGTTGGTGTTCCCACCATCCTTCTTCAACATCATGACGCACGTCCTAGTTCACCTATGCGAAGAGATTAACGTTTTGGGTCCTGTATTTCTACACAATATGTTCCCCTTTGAGAGGTTCATGGGAGTCTTAAAGAAATATGTTCATAACCGTGCTAGGCCAGAAGGAAGCATCTCCAAGGGCCATCAAAATGAGGAGGTCATTGAGTTTTGTATTGACTTTATTCCTGACCTTAAGTCGATTGGTGTTCCTGAATCGCGGCATAAGGGCAGACAGGATGGAAAAGGCACGCTAGGAGGGGAACAAATAATATGTATGGACGGACATTCTCTCACTGAAGCACACTACACAGTTCTACAGAATTCTGCCTTGGTGGCTCCGTATATGGATGAACACAAGAATTTGCTACGCTCCAAACACCCGGAGCGGTCTAATGACTGGATTACACGTGAACAAACCAGGAGTTTCGCCAGCTGGTTGCAAACACGTACCATGCATGACACCTCTATTGAAGATGGCCTGTACTTGCTGTCCCAGTTACCATCTTCGAATATAATGACTTTCAAAGGGTACGAGATAAATGGTAATACATTTTACACGATCGCCCAAGATAAGAAGAGCACCAACCAAAACAGTGGTGTCTGCTTTGATGCAGAAACCAAGACGGGAAAGGAAACATATTATGGTTATATACAGGACATATGGGAACTTGACTATCAACGTGGTTTAAAGGTCCCTTTGTTTCGGTGCAAATGGGTCAATATGACACGAGGCGGGGTAACGGAAGACCCGCAGTACGGAATGACAACAGTGGATCTCAACAATCTTGCGTATGCAGACGAACCATTCGTCCTAGCCAATGATGTGGCACAGGTTTTCTATGTGAAGGACATGTCTACCAAGCCAAGAAAAAGAAAAGATAAGGAAGCGAATGCATCGTACGATGAGCCAAAGCGGCTCATAGTTCTTTCTGGGAAGAGAAACATCATGGGAGTGGATGACAAGACAGACAAGTCAGAAGATTATGAAAAGTTTGATGAAATTGCTCCATTCATAGTGAATATTGACCCGAGCATCCCGTTAAATGATGAAGATTTTCCATGGTTACGGCGCAAAGGGACACCCGCGAAGAAAAAGTTTCACACCCAAAGATCTGGGATATGATCGGCTTCACTAGCTATCATCACTTTCTTCTGTGTTTCGCACCGAGAGGGGAATCTCTGTAATAGTTAGCGTAGTTATGTGTTTTGGCATTTGAAACGCGAAGAAATTTTATGTGCAAACAAATTCACACTAATTTCAAATAATTCAAAATTTAAACTATTCAAATTTGAAAACTACGGGCACTAACAGAAAAAATAGCAGAAAAAAAGAAAAACTATAGCTGAAAAGAAAAAAACTATATAAAGAAACTACTCAAAAATAAATAGAAGAAAATAAATATAGCAGAAAAGAAAAAACTACTCAGAAATAAATAGAAGAAAAAATAAAGCAGAAAAGAAAAAAAATATTTGCTGTTTTTCAATCGTTTACAAAATGACCTTGAAATTGAAAATCACTACAAAATGAACTCTGAAAATGTTGAATTTTGGCAAACTAGATGAAAAACTACTCACAAATAAATAGAAGAAAATAAATATAACAGAAAAGAAAAAACTATACAAAAAACTACGCAAAAATAAATAGAAGAAAATAAAGCAGAAAAGAAAAAAACTATAAAAAAATTGGGGCGCTGCCCTATGGGCCTGATAGGCCACAGGTGTGCAATTACAGGCCTTAAAGGCCCAGCAGACTCACAGGGCAACGCGCGGAGTTTAGGCCCACAAGCCTGCTAGCTATATAGAGGAGTTCGAAGTGGTAGCCGTGGCTGGGTTTATAAACTAGTGCGGCTGCCCTTCGCCTGGCGAGGTGGGACTAAACTTTGGGGTGGCAGCGCGACCCCTTTAGTACCGGGTCGTGGCACAAACCGGTACTAAAGGGGGGTCCTTTAGTACCGGTTTGTGCCACCACCCGGTACTAAAGGGGGTCGCTTCCCGCCGCTTGGCCTGGCCAAAACAGGCCTTTAGTACCGGTTGGTGGCTCCAACCGGTACTAAAGGTGCCTTCTATATATACTCGACTTACGAAATTTTCATTCATCCTATGTTTCTGTCGTCTCCGTCGCCGTCGCCGCCCCCGTCCCCGTCGCCGCCCTCGTCTCCGTCGCCGCCCCCGTCCCCGTCGCCGCCATCGTCTCCGTCACCGCCTCGGGCCCGCCCCCGTCCCCGTCGCCGCCCTCGTCTCCGTCGCCGCCCCCGTCCCCGTCGCCGTCGTCGCCTC
>NC_057807.1:619592717-619598030 GCF_018294505.1 Triticum aestivum | reverse complement strand
ACACACACACACACATATGTATGAATTAATGCATGTATATATTAGTATATACGTATTTTGTATGTTTAATTAGTTTAGATTATTTAGATTATTATTGTTTTAGTTATCAAAAAAATTTATATGGAAATTAGTGTTTAATTAGTATGGAAATTTTTTATGTTTAATTAGTATATAATTTAGATTATTATTATTAGTATATAATTAGTGTTTAATTAGTATGGAAATTTTTTATATAATGTTGTTTTTCAGTTTTTTAATGGATGTATAGAAGTTGTGTTTTCTGTTTTTAGTGTTAGATGCTTAATTAGTATGAAATAGTATATAGATTTTTGAAATAGTAGAAATGTTAGAAATTTTAGTTATCAAAATCCAATCATTAAAAAAATATTACTTTTTGCGGGCATATAGCTAGTATTTGTTCTCGACGATGCCCGGCCCGCATCCTCGCCGTCGACCCGTCCGCGATGATGTCCAGCCGACCCATGTCCGGGACTGGGCTCCGCCGGGCTGGCACTGGGAGGTGCTGCCTGGAGGGGCGCGCCGCTTGATGAGGAACCCGGCCCCGGGTCCCGTCGTCGACCCTGATCTCGTTTGGTGGCGTTCGCGTGGGCCAGTTTCGGTGCGGAGGGACCCGGCCCCGCCGGAGGTGGTACGTCGCCATGTCAGGGAGGAGGACGAGCACGTCCATCGCTACATGGTTGCGTTAGAGGGCGGCAGGTTCTCCAATACCTGGCAGTATCTTCGGGGATCTCACTTCAGCTATGATCCTGTGAGGGTTCCTTCTCTTTGGGTGTCCACCGCCCGCGCCGCAGGAACCGCGAGTGTCCTAGATTCTTCTGTAGTATTCGATCTTTAATTAGCTAGCCAGTGATGTACTATTCAATATTATATATTATTTGAGACGATGTATTCGAGATTATATCTATTATTCTAGACGAAGTATTCGAAATTATATCTATTATTCGAGATGATGTAATTTGAATACTAAATTGTTTTATATTTCTTTTGAATTATTTAAATAAAAGCTATGGCAGACAATACCGACAGAGAGGGAGAACAGACCATGTTCGATATGATACGCGGGCCAGATGATGATCAGAATGAAGAAGATTATGACGGCTCCGAATTTCTAAACAACACCAGAGAGGGTGATATGATATTCGATCGCGACGACCGAATTGATGAAGTCATGAACTACGATTATGACGATGACGAAGAACATGTTGATCCTGAAACAACAAAGACCGGCGAGATATATATATTTATATAAGCAGGTATCTGGTGATCATCACATGTTTTAAATGACTTGAAGATATATTAACGAATCGATCTTTGTTCTTTCAGCCATCCGGATCGAGCAAATCTTCAGGCAAAAGGACGAAACGAGGCCCGAACAAAAAATTGAAGGAGGGCATAAAGTACAATATCGAGGTAGTCAGACCTAATGGCGAACCATTAGCGCCTAAGAAGATTGTGGACAAGTTCGTTTGTCAGTGCGGAGTTCTTGTGAAGGACAAACTCCCGATCTCCCTTCAAGAATGGAGAGAGCCAGCAAAAGACAAAAGACAAAAAGGCAAAGAGGACGCTGCTCCACGTCCAGATGTTACTTTTGTCGACAAGAATCAAAAAGATCTGCTTTGGGATACTCTCATGGAACATTTCACCCTACCAGATCATTTCACAGAAGCAGATGTGCAGAAAGTCAAGGACGCTGCTCTTAGGAAGATGGCGGTTGCATTCAAGAACCACGAGAATCGTGAATGGGACAAGTACGTCAAGGGAGGAAGGAAGACTCCAGTATTCGAGGGAACACTAGAGAACCAACGTGCTCACTGGGACGATTTCGTGAAATTCAAGGATTCGGAATTAGCTAAGGAACGGTCGAGAATAAACAAGAAGAATGCCGAAAAAAAGGATAAGTTCCATAAGCTGGGGCCAAGTGGCTATGCGGTGGCAATGCCTAAGTGGGATAAGTCTGAGAAAGAGATGGAGGATGCAGGTGCCACTCTGGTTACTAAGAGCTGGCCCCCCAGGGTCAGGACTTGGTTCTATGCGCATGGGGGGGAGTTGGACCCGAAGGCAGGCAATGTTTCAACGAGGGCAAGTCTGAAGGGAGCCGACGATGCGATACTTGTTGCAATAGAAGAGGCACGATCGGGGGTGTTCCAGCCCAACAGAGAAAACGACGAGCTTACGCGTGCCCTGGGAAATCCTGAACACCCGGGAAGAACACGAGGCAAGGGCGCTATTCCGTGGTATGAGGGGTTTTCAGACTGGAACACCGACTACAGAACCCGTGCGAGAAAGAAGATTGCGGAGGAGAAGAAGAGGAAGATGGAGGAGGAGCAGAGGAAGCGGGACTATGAACGCCTTCAAGGCCTAGAAGCAAGTCAAGCGGAATTGGTAGTCAAATTCCAGCGGCAGCAGGAGTAGATCGACTCACTTACCCAGCAAAGGGGGTCTCAGCAGCTGCAGCAGCTAGCGAATGATCCAGCATTGGATAGCACCGCCCCATCCATGCCGAGAAGCAGTGTGGGTTCCGCCCCGGACGACGCAATGCTGGGTAGATACCTCATGGATGACATCACGGAGAACACTAGTTGCGAGCTACACATCAAAATGAAGAACATATCCATGAAGGTGGCGGACGCCGTTGCTTTTACAAATCCCCCCGAGGCAACCTTCCATTGCAACCCGATTCCAGCGGGCTATGCTCGTGTCTTGGTTGATGAGGTGGTGGACCCATATTCAGAGCTAGAGCTTGACATAACTGGAGGTGACGACGAGCGCTTTCTCGGAGACGCCAACCATCGTATCATCCTATGGAAAAAGGATTGCATCATCTTTCGAAGGCCACCGACACCGCGTCAGCCGACTCCTCATCGAAGTCCGTCACCGAGTCAGCAGTCTCCCGCTCCTGCAAGTCCACCAAGTCCGGCAAAGTGTCAGGCCACTCCTCCTCCAAGTCCGGCAAAGTGTCAGGCCACTCCTCCTCCTCCAAGTCCGCCACAGCGTCAGACGTCCACTCCTCCTCCAAGTCCGGCACAACCTCAGGCCACTCCTCCTCCAAGTCCGGCACAGCTTCAGGCGGCCACTCCTCCTCGTCCAACTCAGCCCCGTCAGCCGTCTCCGTCGCCTCAGCAATCGCAGAAGAGACACCCCGCAACTATGGTGCGTAGCGGTACGAGTCGAGGTAGTACAGGAAGTACAGGCGGAGGCAAGCGATATAAATATGGTCCAAGCCTCACGCCTCTTCCGCGGAGGGCTTATGACAGGTCCGAGGAGGAAATCGCAGCCATATCGAAGTCCGAGGTGGAAGCCCATTTTGCACCGAAACCGCCAACGCCACCAAGGGAGAAAGTGCCTGAGGAAACGATTGACCACTTCATTCGTATGGCTCAACCACCAGCTCCCAAGCTTGTTGACACAGACGATGAGCGCCACATCAGGAAGTTAAATCGAGCACGTCTACGTAAGGAGGCGAGCTCGGGATCGAGCAAACAAGAAGCAGCTGTCAAAAAATGCGGGAAAACCATTCCCCAGCTGGGAGAACAGGCGGCGCAATCGATCCCCTCGCTTGTTGTGCCAACAACACGTGACAGTACGCGCGCCCAATATTATTGTGGGCAAACAGTTTACGTTCCTGAGGTGGGCAATGTGGTAATAACGGAGGACCATATAATGCAGGCTGAAGTTCTCAAAATCACTGTTGGACAACTCCTCGAGATCGAGCCCATGCCTGTGCTTAGAGAGGATGAAATAAAACGGAAATATGTCCGGGGCCAACCTTTGGTCGAGCCAGACAAGGTCAAGAACCTCCCAACGAGAATGTATGAATTGCATCAATGGTACATGAACATTACCAAGATTTCCGATCAATTGTCCCTCATGGTGAATGTCAAGGAGGGGCATTACTACCATGAGAAAGTTGTGTCCGTTGAGTATTCTGAACTGTTTCAGTTATACAATCAAGACGCACTCGACAAATCTATCGTCAGTTGCTATTGTCTGTAAGTGATTTCTTTCTGTAATTTAAGTCTCAAGCTAGCTGTGGTGATCCTTTTGATCAATCATTACCTGTAATTATCCTCACTATATTCTTTTCTGTGGTATTATATGCAGGATGAAGATGTATGAAATGAGAAAAGGTGGACGCTATGGCATTGGGTTCATTGACCCAAACACCGTTAATGAATACACATGGAAAATAGATGCACGTCACCAAAAGACCGTAGAGGACAGCATGCTAGAGTTCTTGAAGCACCTCAAATACAATGAAGATATACTACTTCCTTACAACTTCCAGTGAGTCACACTGTCTTGTACTACAAATTCTCTGTTTTTGCCTACTAGCTAGCTACATATTTTTGCTTACATATGCCCGCTTAATTAAGACATGCAAACGTGTGTGCATGCAGATTTCACTGGGTCTTGTGTATCATTAAAGTTGACGCCGGAACAGTTGAAATACTGGACTCACTACTCAAAGAAAAAACTGACTATAACATCTTGTTTGGGATAGTCAACAGGTAATTTCAATCATTATTAACTATATATCTCGGCCTATTTAGTTCGTCATTTCATGATATGAACTATTTAAAAACCCCTTTATTCATTTTCTTTGTCGGCGGGCAGGGCTTGAGCAAGGTTCATCAGCATCACGGAAGACGAATGGAAAGAAAAGCTTAAATGGGGAAGACCCAAGGTAAGTAATTAAGTAGTACTGGCTAGCTAGCTAGCTGCCATCTCTTTAATTATCATGCTTGATTAATTATTATCTGATCAAATTCCATTCTCGTAAAGGCCCTGAAGCAGGCGCAGGAGACTGATCTGTGTGCATTCTGCGTTTGCGAGAACATTCGCATGATGGCGTCCGAAAGAAGCAGATCTCAAAGACAAGAATGGGTACGCTTGTCAAAACACTATTCACAATTTTTACACCATTATCGATATCTAGTCACACAACTAATACACATGCATATTGATCTCCTTCTTAACAGTTCAGAGAGGTGCGGGCGAAGCTCCTAGAAACGGAGCGCGTAGAAGCACTTCAAGAGGAAATAGCGGGATTTTTGCTCAACCAGGTCATAAATCCGAAGGGAGAATACTATTACCCGCTACCGCCCCCATGAAAACCACTTCCAATTTTCATCGTGCTCCGAAGGCACCAATTAGGCTAATGTCATTGGCTTCGAAGGCAACATGCATATGTAGGAGAAATTGTATATAGCTATACATGTGTGTATGTGTGAATTAATTAATATGATGGTTTGTGAGACATTGATGATATATATATGCATGATTGGTTCTACT
>NC_057807.1:619586215-619592333 GCF_018294505.1 Triticum aestivum | reverse complement strand
GGGTTAGATAGCGTATGTATTGTATCTGTAACTCTTGTACACTACCTAGAATATAGGATCTGTAACCATAGCTCAGGCCTGCGTGCCGACTCTCTCGGGCACGCCCCCCTTTCTCTCGTGTATAAGTTGTACTCCGTGAGATGATCAACACAGGAAATCAGAGTTAATCTGTTCAACTGTGACATAAGTACTTGTGCTTGGTTGGTACGTAGTATGATCTGTAGTGGCTAGATTTAGTTGATTGAGATTTAACCAAGTCTTAATCGAGTGGAATGATGTTATCATATTTAGGTACAAATAACATATAAAAATAAACTAAAAAATAGCATTGATCTCTTTGTATGATCTCATGTAGAGTTTGAGTGAGATGAGATTTAGCAAATCCGTAGAAACGAAGACCTGCAATTGTGAGTGGCCAAACAAATATTTACCTAATATTAGAAAGAGAGGCATAAGAGGACTTTGATTCATAGGAATTTTATTGGATTTGTGGAGAATTAAAATTCTTAGGAATGTTTTCTACATTGGTCGTTTGATTCGTATTTTTTCAAAGGAATCAAGTGTACTACATTCCATAAGACATCTAACATCGACTCCAACCTCTTAGAAAAAAAAATCTTTGTTTTTCCTGTATGCAATCAAACAAACTCAGATTTGGTAGAATTTAAATGAGCATGACATTCCAATTCTATGATTTCCTTATTCCTGCTTTTTACAAAACTGCGAATCAAAGAGGCCCTAAAGCGAGGATTTTATAGTTTTGAGACTTTATTAAATGATTGTCATATCCTTTAGAACAATTGGAGCCAGGAAATCAAGCGATGGTCCCTCCAAACCTGACACGCCGTCTTAATAAAAACCAAAATGAGCAAGTTCATGTGAAGCTACATTTGCTTTTCACCGGCGGTGTATAATTGCCGCCCTGCTGAAGCTTGTCATTAAACTTTGACAATTATCAGTGACAATCGCCCCCGAAGGGCAGTACTCCAACGGGTTCTTCCAGGCTTGAACAATTTTCATCAAGTCATTCACCATCACAAGGGCAGTGAATACCCAATTCTGCTACTAGCTGTAGACCCTCAATAAATCTTCAGCCTCTATCGATGGAATATCCAACCCTGAATGCTTGTACCTACATGAGCAACAATGAAGCCCTAATTTTTTTTTGAGGGGTAATGAAGCCCCAAATGAGTCATGAAGAATAGTCCGGAGGCCATGTTGTCGCCGGAGCTATAACATTGTTGAGGAAATCGTTAACTGGTAGTTGCTCTGTTGGCTGGTGGGTAGGGGACTAGTAGGATAATCGGCAAGTTAATCAGCCATTTAACCAATTAATCGATTGATTTATCAGTTTTCCGACTACTCGGTGACCCTACGAGTAGGGATTCATCGGCAAGTTAACTGGTTAATCGGACGAATTCTTCAACAGGGGCTAGAAGTGAAATATAGCCCTAGGACGTGGACCGACCCAATACTGTACCATGACTTTTTATGTTTCCATTGTTTTGTGCGGCTTTCTTTGGGTTATTTTTCATCTTACTTTTTTCCTTTATATTTCTTCGTTTCTTCATCGGTTTTCCATGGGTTTTCTTTGTTTCCTGTTTTTCTTCGTTTCTTCATGGTTACCACTGAAATATTTCTTCATGTTTTTTTTTCTTTCCTCTCTTTTTTCTTGTTCTTTTTTTTCTCTACACATGTTTGCTTCTATACAATGCACAATTAATTGTACACGTACAACAATTTCTTGATACACATTGATATTTTTTCAAATACATGTTGCACTCCCTCCGTTCCTAAATATAATACCTTTTAGAGATTCCAATATGGACTATATATGGAGCAAAATGAGTGAATCTACACTCTAAAATATGTCTATATACATACTTATGTAGTCCATTTTGAAATTTCTAAAAGGGCTTATATTTAGAAACAGAGGGTATTATTAAATGCATGTTTTGAACATTATTTTATACACATTGACAATTTTTGAAATACATGATGTATATTTTTTAAATGCATGTTTTGAACTTCTTTTGAATACATGGTAAAAAAAATTCATATACACGTTTGAACAATTTTAATGACAATATACATTTTGGAAAACTATGCGACATTTTTTCCTATTTTCCTTATTTTCTTTACTTCTCTCTACACATGTCTACATTTTCATACACATTGTACATTTTTTGTATACAGCAAGAACATTTTCTTCTACATGTTTAACATTTTTCCAATATATGATTAACATTTTGCAAATACATGTTTTGATGTCTATTTTTTCATACACATTGTATATTTTTGGTATATACATCAAAAACATGTTTTATACAGGTTTAATTTTTTTAAATGCATGATTAACATTTTTCAAACACATTCTTTTGAATATTTGTTAAAAAATTCAAATACACGTTGAAACAGTTTTGAATGACATGAAACATTTTTTTAAAACTACATGGACAGTATTGTAGATTGTATTAACATGTTTTAAATGGCATAACATATTTTTGAATGCATGAACATTTTTTAAAATGTAACATATATTTTTTGAATGGTAAATATATTTTTTCGAATTGCAGAAATAAATAAATTGTATAATCATTTTTTAGATGTCACATACATTATTTTCATGGCCCAGCATCCATTCCTTTATTTTCCTTCCTATACATCCCTCTGAAATCAACGTTCTTGCTCAGCAAGGCCCAAGACAAAAGGACCGCTTCGCTTCTCACGATGATTCGAAATCACTAACTAATTAAGGGTACTCTTTATAATGAGGATATCGTGTGCAACTTCCCTTGTATCTCGTTTGTGCATTGTCCTACAGAGAGTACTTTTATTACTCATGAATTAGAAAATTTGGCTCATGGCCTGTCTTGTGTCTTGTACTCCCTCCGTTCGAAAATGCTTGTCGGAGGAATGAATGTATCTAGACATATTTTAGTTTTAAATACATTCATTTTTATGCATTTGTATGATAAGTATTATGTGATATAATGTTGGTTGAAAAAAAAAAAGATACCTCTACAACCCAATTGCTTCAACCGTCCGGTGCCAAAGACTGGCGCGAAGCACGTACATGTACGTATCGAAGCTCGGAACTGGGCAGGCAAGCCTCGTCCATTGATCGTTGTTTGCAATATGTATCTGCCTTCTTGGCGCCCTTGACCTATCCTTGAATTAAAAAGAAAATGTCACGCCGGGGCAAATGCAAAGCGCACGAATCTTAACGGAAATTTTGGTAGGGTTTACTAACTCCTAGACTCTGGGACCCAGCACGCCCAGAACCAAACCTAGCCGCCGGGGCGCAATGGCCGCCTCCCGCAAGCGTGCCTTCGCCTCCGTCGTTTTCACGGCGATCGCTTCCTGCGCAGCAGCGCAGACGCCGGGAGGCCCGGGATCGGACAGCTCTATGAGTTTCTCGGACGTGATGGTCATCTCCTTCTTCATGGCCATTTTCTTCCCCGTCTTCGTCGTCCTCCTCGCGTTTGCCTGCCTCCGCCTGTACCGGCCGCCAGACGAACCCCTGGCCGCCGAGGACTCTTCGTCGGAGTGGCCGCACTCGCACCACAAGGAGGGCCTGGACGCCGCCGAGATCGCGGCGCTGCCGTTAGTGTCCTACCGTGACGTCAAGCAGCACCGGATCAGCGACGGCCGGGTCGACCCGCTGGAGTGCGCGGTTTGCCTCTTGGAGTTCGACGACGACGACAGCCTGCGCCTCCTCCCGACGTGCCCGCACGCGTTCCACCCGCAGTGCATCGGCCTCTGGCTCGAGAAGCACGTCACGTGCCCGCTCTGCCGCGCCAACGTCCTCGACCCGCCGCCGCCGCCACTAGTGCCAGATCAGGAGCTGGAAACGCCGGCGCCACCCGACTCGCCGTCTGTTCACATTCACGATACGGTGGTGCTAATCGAAGACGACCCCAGCCGCAGCGAGGAGGAAGACGACAGTGCCAGGATCCTCGCGAGGACGCGGCGCGAGGGCGGGCGTGAGGCGCTGCCGCGGTCCAACTCGACGGGGCACGAGCGCGCCGGCGGGATGGAGCGCTTTGCGCTGCGGCTGCCGGAGCATGTTCGGCTCGAGATCCTGATGTCGCACAGGCTGAGGCACGTGACGAGCGCGGTTGCGTCCGTGCGCGTGAGGGAGGGGAGCGCCCACGACCCAGCTGCCGGCGGAAATTCTGTGCGGAGCGCCGTGGCGAGGCTCTTCTCACTTTTCGCGCCCGGGGATGGGTGGAGTGGCGACGTCGAGGACAAGTCCGGGGGCTCGTCTCGCTGGCGGCGCGATGACTCCACGCGGGGAGCAGGAGAAGACAAGAGAAACGATTGATGAACGTGAGAGCGGAGCATTGACCCGTTGAGGTAGAAAATGATTTGGTAGTTGTGTTGGTTTGGTTGTCAACTGTGAATCTGTGATCAGAGACTTGGATCAATTTTCCTTCAGATTTTCAAGAAACAGAGCGTGAGTGATCGGCATTCTATTTACTCCGTAGTATTAGTTCGTACTAGTAGTAATTGTTCCAGGATTCACTGTTGAACCGTCAGGGTGAGGATCCATAAAGTAATGTCACATACTTCCGGAACCGTCAGAGTATTTTGTCACAGGAACCACTGGGGATCAGATTATACAGATGCAATAGAAAAGAAAAGGTCAGATTACTGATTCTAAGCATCCATCGTCATAAGATTAGAAGCTTCCAGAGCGTCTGATTGCATGGTACATTCTTCTTCTTTTTTCTAGATCATGTGCTCGACCACTTCCTCCTTTGACAGAGCTCAAACAGAAAAGTGGCGTCATGAATCCGAGCATTCACACAGTGAGCAGTTCGGAGCCGGCGATGTTGAAGCAGATCCTAGTGTGGGGATTTTAGATCAACAGGGAGGGCTCCCGGGCTCTCCATTGCATAGAAGCCCAAAAAACAAAACGGGCCCTAGTACAGTGTTCAACAAGAACAAAAGAAGAGAAAGCTAGAACAGCACCAAGCTTTTTGGTGTCTGTGTTTGATGTTGAAGCAGATCGTAGGTGGGAGGGATTACTCTGCTAACCTCAAAAGGAAAACTTTCAGCTTAGCCGGGACCTCGATCCAGCACAAATTTGACCGCCTCTTCTCCTTGGGCCTCGGCTATGGTGTTAGAAGAACTCCGTCCCGAAAGGATCCCGCTTGCTTGCTCCCTCTTCATGCTCCTATCCGTGCTCCCACTTCATCCTACGGCTGTCTTTCTTCTTTTTCCTTTCTAATCTAATTATCTCCCCCCCTGATTTTAAGAGGGTAGGGCCAGACCTTATTTTGTTCCAATCAAATCAAGCCACGTATGCGGGAGCATGGATGGGCACCCGCAAGGGGAGCAGGCAAGTCTCGTCCGTCCCGAAACGCCAGCTTTCACGTCGCAGTTTTGTCCCGACGAGCATGGGAAGGGATAAGCAGAACGCAATGTAAAAATTCCATTTCCTTTCAAAATTCCACAACAAAAAATCCAGGATGCTACGGACGGATAGTTGCAGTGTCCATAGGCAAAAGATTTTCCGGATAACCTCCCCGTTCCACGATGCAAACGTACCATCCACGAGCTCCATGACTAACGTACGGAAGAGGATTGTCAGTTAGAGCATGTGCAACAGACGACGCAAAACAATGATCGTGCCAATTTTATTTTATTTTTGCCGTTTGGGTCATTTTGGACCAAAATCCAGCTCCAGCGGATGCCCTATCTCTATTTGGTGCCCAAAAGCTTTTGCAAATGCCCTAATCTTTTTGCTACAGGTTGTCGAAAAAAGGTTGTGAGCGGAACCCAACCGGTAGTGAACTTTCATAACCACCACCCTGCCGGCCACCGTGAAGCACTGCCCTATCTTGCCCCTCGGTGACTTCCACCCCGACCACCCGATAGCGTCGAGCTTGCTACACGGTCGCTCTGTCCCTGCGACGCCGGCCGTCCCATGCAGTCCCTTGGCGCTGTTTGCCGCAACCCCCATTCAACACCGAGCTCGAGACGCGGCACCCAATCCACCACCATCTCTGAGCTCCCGTCGTCGTCCCTGAGCAGCTCACCACCGTTCCTGAGCTCCTACCACTGTCTTCGAACTTCCCCACCACTAGATTACATCGTCACCATCGATGTC
>NC_057807.1:619583141-619585992 GCF_018294505.1 Triticum aestivum | reverse complement strand
AATCATCATGTTTCATGTGGCTTTTAATTTTTTGGCCACCTGTTTTTTGGGTAATGCCACCTCAAATTGGTTTTTACTCGTTTGTTTCAACTGCCTTAGATTGATATGATGTTTGTCCTTTATTGCATTCACTCATTGCTATCTCTTTAATTTGGTTTTTATCACCCTTACCTCTCTATTCTTTTTCACATCCAATCTGTTCTAAGTCTTCACAAGTGTACTAACTGAAAGGGCTCGTGGTCAAACCAATGTCCTTGACTGCGACTGACCACAACCAACATTAAAACCGTTTCGGTGCGGCGCTTATCTCTTTGGATGTTTTCCGGTTAGGCCTTGTACAATGTAGGTGCTTAGAAAAATAAATTGGATTTTTCTGAAGCACCAGTGTCTATTTTTACAAGAGAGACACATAATTAAGTGTCTATCCTGTACAAATAAGCACCGATGCTCAAGGAAAGACTGGTTTATTTCTCTAAGCATCTCGCCTAAACACCTTGTATTGTACAATGCCTTAAACTGCCACTTCCCCCTATCCTATCTACAGTACATGTGGTGTGCGGAGCCGAAGCGACAGCCTTACACCAAAATGGAAACTGAACCGCTTTATATCATGCGGCATCTACCTCTTTAAAAGCACTTATGTTTGTCACCTTTAAAAAAAATTAATAGCATTCAATAAAACGTTGTGACCTTCTAAAAATGGTAAGGCATTTTGAAAATATATCGACGTGACATTTTAAAAAGAAATTGTACTATGTTTAAATATATTTATGTAACTCAAAAAATGTACTTACATTAAAAAATGCTCATACATTTCAGAAAAAATATTCAAAAATTGTTATATAACCTCCATCATAAATTAGTTGTCTTAGATTTCTCTAGATATGGATGTACCTAACACTAAAACGTGTCTAGATCCTTTCTGTAAAATGCACCTGATCTTGAATAAAGTCTTCTTTGATTTAAAAAAAAACGTGTCTAGATATATCTGGACAAATCTAAGACAATTAATTCGGGATTGAGGGAGTACAATGCAAAAAAAATGTTTGCATAGTTTAAAATAATTTTCTGTATAATTTAAAAAAAATTAACATGTATTGACAGAAAACATTTAAATTTTAACTTTTATTTCATAATAAATGTTAATCATGCAAAAAAAATCAATATGTATAACAAATGTTTCAGTGTACACAAGAAAAGTACAAAGGGTGTTGAAAAGGTAGGCATGTATTGACAGAAAAAATCAAAAATCTGATGAAAAATCAATAAAAAAACATATAGAAAAGGAAGAAAAAAACAACACAAAATGTTCTAAAACCGGTCCAGGAACTTTTCTAAAACCGCTGCCGTATCAACAGTATTGGGCCGACCCGTTCGTGGAGCGCCGGGGCGAGAACCAAAGGATCTCTCGCGCAATACATAGGGGAGAAAAAATAGCCCTAGCGGAAGAAAGAGCCACGTCGACGTGCGGCATCGCTATTCGCTACTCCATCTCCGCCGCCTTCGCATCCGACATCGGACATCGGCCGGACTCGCCGTCTTCGAGTTCGATCGAAGCGGCACTACAGAAGTTGAAACAACAGGGGAGGATGCCAAAGCGACCCTCGGACGGGCGCGTCGGCGGGAAGCGTCGCCGCCGGCGCCTATACCTCGTCACGAACGACGGGGAGGCGATATACGGCCTCCGCAAGTTCGATCTACCGTCGGACACTCCTTCCTCCCCGGATGAAGACGGCCACGCGACGGCGCAGCGCCTACCGAGGGCTCTCGTCCGCCTTGAGGCTTTGGCGAGCAGGTTCTTCGCGGCTAAAGGCAACAAGATCATGGTCATGGATACCATCCAGTGCGAGCGCATCGTCCCCGTCTTCGACGTCCGCACGCGGTGCGTCGCCCTCGTCCCTCGCGACGGCCCGCGACCCACCTGGCCCATGTATCTACCCGTCGGCGGGAAGCTCGCCGCCCTGGACGACGACTCCTCGGAGCTGCTCCGCCCGTGTCTGTGGGGATGGTGGTCCCATGATAGGCTCCGAACCCTCCGTTCGATCTGGAGGACATCACCGCCCACTGCGCGCACCCCGACGGCCGGACCGTCTTCGTCAGCTCCAAGGCCGCCACTTACTCCCTCGACACAGCGTCTAGGGGTGCTGCGTGGAGGCGCCATGGCGAGTGGAAGCTACCCTTCGCTGGCCGTGCGCACTTCGACCCGAGGCTGGACGCCTGGGTCGGGCTCTCCGGCGACTCCCCGGACACGCTCGGCTACCTGTGCTCCTGCGACGTCGTGTCCGTCGATCCCAGCAGCAACACGGAGTCGCCGCCGGCGTGGAAGCTCAGCAAGGAGAAGCTCTTCTGCGAGGACCCGGGCGAGCAACACGTCGGAGCCAGCCTTGTCTACGTGGGAGTCGCACGCTTCTGCCTTGTGCAGTACTTCTCCGTTGCTGAAGACGATGCCGCCGGCAGCTCTGTTGGTGACGAGCCGGAGGCGGAGGAGGTCATGCCACCGTCGTCTCCTCGCTATGGGCTTCGATTGACGGCGTTCTCTCTCATGTATGACAAGAAAGGAGATCTGCGGAGTGAGACACCAGTCACACCACGCCGGGTTCGGTGCTACCAGCTGCCTACACCGTCAGAGATCCATGAATTGCGGGATCCTGTGGCGTTCTGGTTGTAATGGAAGCCGTGAGCATATTCCATACTCGATGATTACAAGTGCGTGGCTGCTGCGGGACTCATGTCACAAGTTAGCATGTCTGCTAGTACAAACCTTCTCTAGTTGAGTGTTATATACTTTGTCGCAATAGTTAAATGTAAGTTGTCTGAATTTTGATATTGGGTCAGTCAATTCGTGACAAAA
>NC_057807.1:619575782-619582773 GCF_018294505.1 Triticum aestivum | reverse complement strand
CGTCGAGGGGAGCATATAGACATGATTTACAGCACCCGGGTGCCCCTACACCCTCTATGAACAGTAAATTCAAAACAAATTCAAAAAAGTCTGAAACTTTGGGACATCGAACATCATGAAACTTTTGATGATATCGCAAAGTTTTAGCAAAAATAACACTCGAAGAACACTCAAATAGAAAAACAAAATCATTGTTCAAAGTTTATGTACATTTTTGAGCAGTGATCTTGTTTTTTTTGTGAGGGCTCCACGAAGGTTATTTGTTGCTGAAACTTTGTAGGAACATCGAACCTTTGATAATCTTTGAACCCTGAACCTTTCAGATTTTTTTATTGTTTTTCATCTTTTTATGAATTTATTGTTCATGAAGGTGTAGGGCACCCGGGAGCTGTTAGACATTTCTCGGGGAGCATAGCGAGGACTGGAGACGGCGGCAAAACCTTAGCCATGAAAAGAGTCGTAGCCGGAGACGAGTCGGAGGTTTACGGTTTGGGTGCGGGGTGGTGCAGACTCGCCAAAGAAATCTGGTGCTCGAGGGTTTTGGAAGGATGGCCCGAGGTAGCGAATGCACAGCAGTAGGTGGCGGTGAGGGAGGACGGGGCGGAGAGGCCGGCATGGATCGCCATCAGTCACGGGTGGTGTGGGAATGTATCCGGTGCACCCGCACTTGGTGCTACCTGTGCACCGGATGCCATAAAAAAATTTAAAAAGTATGGAAAAAATTTAGCATGTTAACACAACAACAACGTATCATGACACAAAATTTGGTACAAAAATTTAAAATATTTTTTGACATACAAAAATGACAAATTTGACATCAATGTGATAATGGGCCAAATCTAAAGCTCAAATTATGTTATATACTATTCAGGGTTGAATTGTCATTTTTGTTTTTCGAGTTATGAATTTTGACTTGAAATTTTGTGAGAACCTACACTAATGTTGTGTGGGTGTGCTAATTTTTTCAGATTTTTTTTAAACACTTTAAAAGCACAATGTGAATTCTGTGCACCGGTAGCACCACAAGCTCCGATGCACGAGATGTTTTTCCAGAGTGGTGGAGGCACGCAGATCCGCTGGTAGTCGTGGCAGGTTCAGATCATTGGGGAGTAGCATATAGGAAATGTCATTTTCATACATTGCGATTGATACAAAGCGAGCGGTATAACCGAATGAGAATATACACTCAAATCGTCAACAAAATACTGAAGAAGCTGCATATTATGAAATGGCACACGCATGATGTACTTTCTTATCTTAAATCGACAAAACTTGTTCTTCATCACATCAAATTTTGAGTTAGCATCCTGAGAAAAGAGGTACCAATCACAACCACAGATTCAACGGATCGACCATTCACTATTTTTCACAAACATGAACACACGCCCTCAGTGAGGGTCACTACAAGTCTATCTAGCATAACTGAAGAAACCTTCCGGGTCTGGAATACAACAAATTTGGAACAACTGCAGATTATTACCACATACAAATTTGGAGCAACAGAAAAGACCACCAAAGACTTAGGCTGCGATTGGCATTCACTGGATTATACAACACTTCCATTTGCTCGGCCCGCTTATGTCTGAACCACTTCTGCTTACTTCTGTGGGTAAGTTTCCACACCAGATTATAAAACAAGCACGCTCCAGCAACCAAACCGCAAACTAAGCAGATCATTTCTGTTAATCGGCAATATCCGAGGCCAACATCAAACACACTCGTTAAGGTACGCTGGCACCACCTTGGGTTGAAGGTTACCGTCCAACCACTCTGACAAACTAAGGTTTGACATATTCGATTCGCTTCGCGGCTAATTGAGGTTTAACTGCTGGTTCCCTGCAGGGTATTTCATAGGCTGACTGGGACTGGCAACACGAGGATCACAACAGCAGCAACCTACCATACGGGATAATCCGGCAGATAACCATCAACTCTAACTGGGTGGTTCGTTCGGTCGAGGCGCGGGACATACCTATCCGTAACGGACCCTGCAGCAAAAGCCCTATCCTCTGCATTCATGCTGCTGCTTCGTGGATAATCTGACCTCACACCATGATCACCGAAACGCCCACCACGGAATGTGGTTTCTTCGCCCATGCCGGCATCTGTTCCAGGACCATATGCACCAGGAGATTCCCCTCGGAGAGAGTACGTATTAACGGGAGCAATGCCTTCTGCTAGCACCATATTCAGTGGTTGACCGGTGTACTCCTCGACATTGGGCACATCGTGGTGAAGGGGAACACTTCTCCTTTCCATTTCGTAGTCTGCAGGGCCTGATCCTCGTGGGTTCATATAGGGGCCAAGGATAGAGTACGTATTAACGGAAGCAATGCCTTCTGGTAGCACCATATTCAGTGGTCGACCAGTGTACTCCTCGACATTGGGCACATCGTGGTGAAGGGGAACACTTCTCCTTTCCATTTCGTAGTCTGCAGGGCCTGATCCTCGTGGGTTCATATAGGGGCCACGGCTTCCACTAGCAGCATGTTCAGATCTCTGATATGGAGGGGAACCATGCCTTCTGCTAGCACCATATTCAGTGGTCGGATGTGAAGGGGGACTGAGACTAGTACCAAAATTACCAGAAGGAAGTGCTGACTGCTGGGGACTCAACCTCCTTCCGCCAATATCACCATCACTGGAATGATCCTCACGATGACTCGACCTCCTCCTATCACCATCACTGGAATGATCCTCATGATGGCTCGACCTCCTCCTACCACCATCACTGGAATGATCCTCATGATGACTCGACCTCCTCCTACCACCATCACTGGAATGATCCTCACGATGCCTCGACCTCCTCCTACCACCATCACTGGAATGATCCTCACGATGACTCGACCTCCTCCTACCACCATCACTGGAATGATCCTCACGATGACTCGACCTCCTCCTAGCACCATCACTAGAGTGATCCTCACGACGACTCGACCTCCTTCGACCAGTATCAACATCACGGCGTTTGGAATAATCATCACGACATTTGAAATAATCATCGTGTCGATGTTGCTCATATCTGTGTTGGTTGTTGCTTCTATGATGACTGTTACGATACTCCGTCCTTCGCCCTTCTGGAGAATGTCTCCTTGATCTATTTTGAGAATTTCTTCTCCTCGAGGGTGACCCTCCCCTATAAGAATTTTCTCTCATATTATTTCTCCACTCTTCTCTACTTGATCCTCTTCCCTCTCTGGATTTGTATTCGGAAGTCATTGAAGATCTCTGATCATCATTACACCGAGGATGATTTTTTGATGAGGAACAAGAACTTTGACGAGCATCTGTTTTTTTGTGATTATGAAGACGCTGAGGACTTTGATGAGCATCTCTTCCAGTTTCCATGTGAAACTTCTTATTGTTCCTTTCCAAGTCCAACATGTTGCCATCAGTTGCCTGTTCCTCCTGTCTCTGTCTCTTTCCTGACTTGTCACTTGAAGTATCAATTCCTGTTGCTTTGTTATTATCATTGTAGTGAGGACTCTTCAGCTCCTGCTGGCAAGTATGGCTTCCATCAACTTCTCGGTCATCATCAGATCTGAAGGTAAACCGCCCGTCAGGTAATCCAAATTTATTACTGTTGTTCCCAAGAGTCTTCTCCTTTTCCCCATATGTATTTTCTCTACTACGAGTTTCTCTCTCTTCTCCAGATTTGGTGTTGTTTTCATCCTCTTCAGCCTGTTCCTCCACAATAAGCTTTTCTAGCTCATCACTGTGTGCTTGATTTAAACGGATGGTCTCTTTCTCGAGGACACCTCTCCCTTTTGGAATCTTATCTTCCCTTAAGTTATTCATATCTACTGTTTGGATCTGGTCGGCTTCTTCTCGACATACCTTGTTTGACAGCTCCGCAGTTCCTGTTGAACCTTGATTGGTGTTCATATTCCTTTTACCAGTCACTTCTGTTTTCTTAGCAAGATTTCTTGTCCTATAAATTTTTGGAACGGGAGTTAACTTTATCTGGTCGGCTTCTTCTCGACATACCTTGATTGACAGCTCCGCAGTTCCAGTTGAACCTTGATCAGTGTTCATTTTCCTTTTACCAGTCACTTTTGTTTTCTTAGCAAGATTTCTTGTCCTATAAATTTTTGGAATGGGAGTTAACTTTATCTGGTCGGCTTCTTCTCGACATACCTTGTTTGACAGCTCCGCAGTTCCAGTTGAACCTTGATCAGTGTTCATTTTCCTTTTACCAGTCACTTCTGTTTTCTTCTTAGCAAGATTTCTTGTTCTATAAATTTTTGGAACGGGAGTTGACTTTATTTGGTCAATGCAATGTGTTCCAACAGTATCCATTTCTGTACTAGATGGTAACTTTATATGGTCTCTGCTAGGTGCTCCAAGCTCAGCTTCTAGTTTATGGCTTCTGCAAGATTTCAACAGAAGTTAGTTGCTCTGAGAAGGAAGTACAGAGAAACTTTGAGAAACAAACGAGTAAGAACTAACATACCCACAGTAAATCATAATTCTATCACCCAGGTGCCAAGCGCGTACACTTGTGCCACGCTTTCTCTCAAAGGAAATGCTTCTGTGGTAAATCAATAAATGTAATGAGAACGAGACAATCACATAAGCTAAAAGCAAATACATCTGGATAACAGAATACCTTGGGAAACATTTTTTGTGATATGACACTGGACAGCGTCTGCAGGCCGCAAGCCAAAGTTCTGGTTGAGTACTGTCTTCCATCGTTCTACATTCTGAGCACCAATGTGCAGGACATGTAAATGACATCCCAGCAGCAATCCTCCTCTCCAATTCGCCAGCTCCATCAGTATCATCAGGCTCAAGTAATTTGGCAATACAACCGGGGTGGTAGAAGTGCCCACAAGATGCTTTGTAGCATTGGAACACCTAAATGAATGCACACTTTAAAATGGAAGAACTAGAATCACGAAGATATTAATATTAAAAAGGGACAGAGACGGTTAGAGGGCACTTCGAATCATATCTAAACATACTTAAGGATCATAGCCACGAGCATCAATCACATGCACGAAATATCAACAGGCCTCAGTTGCCCACAACTCAAAATACATGTGAATGAAGACATCAAGGAACTGGATTTAAATGTTTCACTTAGTAAGACACAGGATGAACACAAGCAAGTTTAGAGTATGATGATGCATGAAAGGTGCTACATAAATGGGAAAATCAGCAACAAGCATACTCATTGGAGGAAGTGAGAATTATCATTGAATGAGAACCGCAAAACTACAAAGGCCACCATGATCTCAACAAACCACATGCCACATTCTTGTAAGAAAGATACAACAAGTTACCTTAGCATTTGGCCCATCAGATGGCTCAAGATCTCCACAACTGAAACATTGGTGTTGCTTATATTCACAGTTCTTGCATAGATAATGATCAATTTCCTGTAAATATGCAAAACAAAAAAATCACAAATTTGAGCCAGGAAAATTATAATGCTGCTGGACCAGTCAATGAGAACTTCGTAACTACCTGTAGTTGTGCAGAAGTTAAACCAAGAGTTTCACAATTAGATTCCCTTCCATCTTTTCCTCTGGGATGGAAGGACCTTTTACATTGTCCTTCACAGCTACATAAAATAGAAGACAGGATCAAATTATTAACTCAATAATAAATCTACCTATGTGCCAGAAGTTTATAACTGGCCCGAAATGGATTCTCCGTGACATAGTTGCCATGTTTCCGGTACGGTGGGAACGAGGAACGGGAACGGGGGACGAGAGTCGGGGGCTGGAAAAAATAGGGTACAGTGAGGGTATACATCTCTAGAATGATTTTTCTAAAGCGGAAACGCGATCCAATCAATTCCGGTACGATGAATCCGGTACGGTACCATGGAACGAGGAACGTGAATCTTTACAGATGCGGGGAGCAACTGGCTGGGAGGGACCTAGTACTTATACATGGAACTGTCTGGGCTGGGAGCAACTGGCTGCATCGTCGATTCATGAAGACTAAAATACATCATCTCCTTCCCAATGGAAAATTTATTAGCAGCCTTGGAGTAATTGGAGAGCAGAACGAGGAGTTATTTAGGGGAGTGGAAAAGAACGGGACAGAGAGTAAAACGAGGAGTTCGTGATTGATATGGCTGACCTTTTGCTTACTCGATCGATTCAAGAACCAAGACTGTCGAGTCGCCGAACCTGAATCGACGATCCGGCTGCTGAAACGCCGAATCCGCATCAAATCTTACCGAATCGACCCTCGTTCCCGAATCTGATTCCGGGTCGATGAATCCGGATCAAGGGACGGCCCACCGTTCCCTGTTTCCGGCTACTATGTCCGTGAAAATACTGGAAAATGTCTTATTTGTTCAATTTGCTGGACTTTTGGCAAATCCCCAAAACACAGCAGGTTGAATTCCAGTAAGTAGGCTTTTTTTCCTTTTCCTTTCTCTTTCATGTTAATCTCAACTTTTTAACCTCCCCCAACCATGCAAGCAACATTAGTTCTTGAATTCTATTGAAATAGTTTCCAAAACAAGTTTAAAAAAAGGTTGGTATTACAAATGCCGGTACCTACCACTACCAGGACATCTGGGAAGCTGGTTACAACAGTAGTAACCGGCATGAAACACAAATTGCTCCAAAGATACCATAGCACAGAGGTTGTTCTTGAAATCATCAGATGATCAAAGCAAAGAATGAAGGCTAAACCATGAGGGTAAGCATATGATCTATTGTGAAATGTCAACAAATAGAAATTGATAGCCCTCAAGCTATCAGTGGGCAGTTTTCTTCAAGGAAAACAGTAGAGCAATTTACGTTTACAATCGCCAACAGAAATGATATCTTCTAGTGTCTTTAACATGACATCTCAGAGATCAGTATACATAACATTTCCCTTGCGTCCACATGAAATCTTGTCCTATGAATCTGTAGCTCACTCACTCCCTATAGCATTATTTATTTTGGACGAAGTGCCAGAATCATCCCATATGCATAGCCCGGCTGAACAACATGTCTTCAAGACTTTTGAACTAGCCAGATAA
>NC_057807.1:619569672-619575580 GCF_018294505.1 Triticum aestivum | reverse complement strand
CTAATTAATACCACTCGACTAAGACAAATCGAAAGCTTTAAATTGCTTTTTTAAGAAATTCCCAAATTTGGCTTTCAAGGTTCTACGTTCACATTCTTTCAAGTACTTCACAAATACAAAACCATATTAACTTTTGTCTGAAACATGGACGGAACTTATGGCATTACAAAGATTACTCAATGTTGTATTTGAAATATTTGACTATAATGGTGATGTTTGCAAATTCAATTCTTTTACAGAAAAAAAAAGAGAAATCACAAAATGATCCACCCATCAAATCAGTAGTGTTTGCGGTCAACGACTGATTAGGAAGCACAACTTACCATAGCAATTTCCCTCCATTGTCACATATTGCACATAAATTATCAGTAGCATCACCACCACCACCATCATCATTGTCAATATCATCACCATCATCGTTGCTATCATCATCGGTGCAGCTGTAATCATCACTGCTCTTGTCATCACCACTGCCATGGTTGCGGCTAGCGTCATATTTGCAGATATAATCATAATCGTTGTTGTCACTGTAATCATCATCACCATCATCATCAAAGTCTTCTTCGTCACCACTACGTATTGCAACAGTCGGCCGTCTGGTACGTAAAACCTGTAAAATGGGATTCAAATGAGAAGTGAAAACAATGATACAGCAGCAAGACTTCACAATATTTTAGAGATCTGAAAGATGCATATCTAAGGTCATTCTCAATCTACCTCTCTGATGTCCCTGGAGGTATTCTCAACAAACCTTTCAAGAATTTGTGAGTGCAAAAAAAAAAAAAAAGAACAGTCATGGTCATGGCACAACCACCCATTGAATTACAGAGAACATTTGTAAATACCAGCAGAGTTCCTAGTCATTGAAAATAATAACAATGTAACTCCTTGCAATATTCTTGGGGATTTCGCCCAAGCAGATTGGATTCAAAGGTTGTTGTAGCTGCGCTCGACAAGAACGGGGTACTAACCCCTTCAACCAGAGCAAAGGGAGGTCAGGGAATTATCTGCTTTACTCATAGTGCTCCATGCCCGTATACAAGCCATGTAAACAAACCTTACAAAGGAACAAACTGGGCTAATCCCCGGGTTCAGGGAAACATACCCAACTGAAAGGGAAACTAATCCATAGCAAGAAAGGCATGTCTTTTGTACATTGAAACCCTAGTGCTAACTTTACTGTCTTAAAAACAAACCAATCACATCCTAAACAAGTACTGTACAGCAGTACAGCACTACAATCTACAAGATGTCAGTGAAGAAAACATGTCCCAAATACTCCAAAGTTCCAACTTCCAACAGAAAATTTGCACATAACAACGAAACAATAGTACAATTGCAAAAGGAACGATGATCTTGACGGGATAATTATCTGTGGAATTTGATGAAGTGCGATCTAGCACTTGGGCACTGGATCATATAACGCCGCAACTCCCCCGTCCTCCGAAGAACGGCCGTATTGGGGGAGGAGAAGCTTGATGTGAAGCAACAGATGATAGGGGACTCACCATCTCTCCCGGCGCCTGACCGGAGCGCCGCCGTCAGTCGTCCGGATTCGGGAAGGGCTAGGGCAGGGCCAAGGCGCTCGGCGGAGGTTGGCGAACGCCGGTGAAGGTTCGGGAAAGGGCGCGGTGGAGGCAGGCACGGGTGGCGGACGGCGGGATCGACGCGGTGGCCGGCGGGAGAGGCGGCGGGCGGGCGGCGGCGCTGGGAGAGGCGGTGAGAGCGCAAGGTGACAGTTCCTTCTTTTTTGTCCTCCCTATGGAGTAGTGCTCATTTATTCTTTTTTTTAGGATACTAGTTTTTTTTAGGCCCTGATGGGCTGGGCTGCGGTGGGCAGGTGGCGGGCTTGTTTGTGGCCGAATCTGGGCAAGCGGCCTGCCAGGTCGCAGTCGATAGCCCTAAAATCTCTCCAAACCCCCCGCTGTACCGCCGCCGCCGTCACCGTCGACACCCCAAACCCCCACTCCCCTCCCCAATCACCACGGCCTCTCCCGCACCGCCGCCGTCGCCGTCGCCACACCGTCCGCAGTCCTTGGCCGCTGACTTCCGAGGTACGAAGCTCGCTGTCCTGTTTCCTTCCAGCGATTTGTGCAACCCCGCTGTCCTTCACAGCTCGCGGATCCGCCCCCTGATTCTAAACTGCACATTTGTGGCTGGGATTGGTAGCACCGTCTAATCCGCCGGTGTTCGCCGCAGGATTCGCTGCGCCATGACGAGCCTGATATCCCAGAACGCGCTCCAGAAGCGCCGCCTGGAGAAGGACGACGACAGCAGCAGCGATGAAGAGACCATGGATTCCCCCGTCGCTTCGGATGCAGAGGCCGGGAAGAAGCCCAGGCCGGAGGATCGCAGGAAGGACCGGAAGAGGAAGAAGAAGGCGCTGCAGGCCAGGCAGGGCCAGGAGGCCGATGAGATGAGGCGGCTGGAGAGCTCTCTGTTTGGCAACATCTACACACCGCTGGAGTTCGGCACCGAGGCCGGGGCTGCCGTGCCGGCTCGTGACCAGGATGATGATGCTCCCTTGTTCTTCGTGGACCGGTCTGCCGGCGACGACCTGCCTGTTTATGAGGAGGATCTGGGCAGTGAGGATGAGGTGGTTGATAAGGGGAGGAAGCCCGCCTGGGTGGATGAGGAGGAGGATAGCACCGAGGTGGACATCCTGAAGGTTGCCAGGCTGAGGAAGCTGAGGAAGGAGGCTGATGAGCGCGTGATCTCGGGCAAGGAGTATGAGGCTCGGCTGCGCGGTCACCACGCCAAGCTTAACCCCTTCACTGGCTGGGCGGATATGGACCGTAAGGCTCCTCTCCGTGACGGTGACTCCAATGAGGAAGAAGGTGGAGTCGACAATATGCTTCGGAGCAATGATGAACTTGTCGTCAAGGGCACTGCTAAGCTCCTGCCTGGCATGTTGGACTACTCAAGGCTTGTTGATGTGAATGCTCAGGATCCTTCCAGTGGTCCTATCAATTCAGTGCAGTTTCATAGGAATGGTCAGTTGATGCTTGTTGCAGGCCTGGACAAGCATCTGAGGTTTTTCCAGATTGACGGCAAGAGAAACCCCAAGATCCAGAGCATATTTGTCGAGGACTGTCCAATTCAGAAGGCGGCCTTTCTACCTGATGGCTCTGAGGTGATCCTTTCCGGCAGGAGGAAGTTCTTCTACTCATTTGATCTGGTGAAAGCTGCTGTTAGTAAGATTGGACCCTTGACTGGGCGTGAGGAGAAAAGCCTGGAGAGCTTTGAGATATCCCCTGATTCAAGAACCATTGCGTTTATCGGTAACGAGGGGTACATTCTGCTGATATCTTCCAAAACAAAGCAGCTCATTGGAACCCTCAAGATGAATGGTAGCGTGCGTTCGCTGGCCTTTGCGGACGGTGGAAACCAGCTGCTAAGCAGCGGTGGGGACGGCCATGTTTACCACTGGGATCTCAGAACAAGGAAGTGTATGCACAAGGCTGTTGACGAGGGCTCCCTATCAGGCCTTTCCCTCTGCACCTCCCAGGACAGCTCTTACTTTGCCACAGGCTCCAGCAGCGGCATCGTGAACGTGTACAAGAGGGACGAGTTCCTCGGCGGGAAGAGGAAGCCACTGAAGACGATCGAGAACCTCACGACTGAGACGGGCCAGATGAAGTTCAACCACGACGCCCAGATCCTGGCCATAAGCTCGAGGAAGGACAGGAACGGGATGAGGCTCGTGCACGTCCCGTCCTTCACCGTGTACCAGAACTGGCCGGGGCCTCGGTTCAGCCTCCAGTACCCGAGGTGCCTGGACTTCAGCCCGGGCAGCGGGTTCCTCTCCATCGGACATGCTGGCGGAAAGGTTTTGCTGTACAAGCTGCACCACTATCAGAACGCTTAGGGCTCTCGCGATCAAGTTTTGCCACTGTATTTTTCTGCTTCCAGAGAAAACCCGTGATGTTATCTGTAACGTGATTCTTCTTAAACCCTCTTGCCTTGTGAGTGCTGTTGTCACAGATATTTTAATGCTCAATGCAATACCCTGCTAGCTCTTTTCTGGTACTCATGTTGCCTGTGCCCGTTGTTTGAGTGAAGAATTTCATCTTACTGTTTAAGAAGTTTGGTGGTGTGGCTGGAGAAAAGAAGGAGCTTTTAGAACGTTTGGTTGCAGCTCTAAACGGTTGTTTCATCAGGTGGCTGAGATTCTGTTTGTGATCTGGTGAGTTGCATCCTGTATTTGTGTTGTTGCAGTAGCATATGACATCGGCCAAGTAATGTAAGCATGCAACTCTTCTGGCAAGGATGCTTTCTGTTGTAGAATTTTGAAACGTGGAATTTATTTTCAACATTATACAAACAGTTTGGGAGCTAACTGCATCGCTGAAACATCAACTTGACATCATCAGTTTACAAGTCACCACTAATCTCTCTGGAACATGTCTGCTATTTATGCGACAGTATTATGTTCCTAGCATGCAGGAGCCAGATGGTTCCGTCCTATCCAGAATAGTTATGCATAATATGTACTCCCTCCGTTCCTAAATATTTGTTTTTTTAGAGATTTCAAATAGACTACCACGTACGGATGTATATAGACACATTTTAGAGTGTAGATTCACTCATTTTGCTTCGTATGTAGTCACTTGTTGAAATCTCTAGAAAGACAAATATTTAGGAACGGAGGGAGTAAAAGACTATTGCTGCGCGTGATCATGTCTTATGGAACAAACCATAGCTTTTATGACCAATAAGGAAAAGACATAAATTTAGGAACGAAGGGAGTACTAGTTTGTAGCTTTAAAACACAGAGGGTTTACATGTATCCAATCGTGTTCAGTTTATAGGATGCTGCCGGAACACAGCTGCCTTGTGCCTGCACAAGCTTGCATCCTGCTCTGTAACTTCACCACCTATGTTCTCTTCATGAATGCCTCTAGCTCACTGGCGCAGCTCTCCCTGCCTTTCATCTGGTAAATTGCATTCTTGGCTAACAGCATGTTTTCGCCTTCGCTGTCCTCACTCTCAGATGTCCATTTCCTCCTTGCAACCTTATTCTACCCACATCAATGATTGTTTCACTATGTTCAACAGGTGACCGTGATTCTGTTGGTGATCTGGTTAGTGAGGGACTACTGCTAGTGCTACCGGCCCGTTTAAAAGTTTTTCTTATTTTTCCCTCAAAAAGGTTTTTCTTTTTTTCTTTCTTTTACACTGATATTTTTGTCTTTTCTGGATGGATTGGATAGGGCTGTTTTAGCGTGGTGGGCACGTGTCATACGTAAGCACGAGAGGACTTTCAAGCAGGATGTTTCGATTTCCCTGCTACAGTTAATAAAACATTTCCTAACCACAAGCAATTGCTGGATTTATCCTTATAGTACAGTACAGCCCATGTTGTACTTCTCTCTTTTTTCGGGGAAAACACATGTTGTACTCGACTGCTTTGAAAACACTAACGCTCATACGTGTGGGCATTAGCCAACTCGCTCACACGCGTCGATCGTCGTCCAGTGCCTTTTGCACGAATCTTGGCACAAAGAGGTTGATTTTGTGTGCCACGTAGGACAAGTCGCATGTGTGGCGTGTAAGAGAGTTCGCCCGCACGCCGTTTTCCCTCCGAGGTCAGCGGTTGCGAGTCGAGGGCGTGCGGTGGAACCGCCGCCACGCCCGACTTCGGTTGCCGTCTCCCACGTCTCGCCACTTCGCTCTGCCCTCGCGGTTCAGTTACTCCCCTCCCCATTCATTACTCCCAACCCACCCATTCACACCAGTTGCATTCGATTGAGGAGAAACCGAGAGGAGAAGGTGACGGCGACGGCGGAAGAGTCGATCGCATTCGCGGCCGTTGGTGGGGCTCGCCGGATCGGAGCGTCGTTGCCGAAGAGCCGCAGATTGAAGGTAAGGCTCCCTCCCGTGCTCACATTTCCTGTCTGCGATTTTG